>NC_143399.1:205240393-205390707 GCF_052110815.1 Crocodylus siamensis
AACAGGTAGACAGCAAGAATGAACCTATGGAGAAGAAAATACAATAGAGGAAGTTTTAGAATAAGATTCTCAAGCTGGGACAGAGCGCATGTGCCAAGCTGTTGGCACAACAGGAAAAACTAACGTGCAAAAATGAAGGCTAGGGGTGCATTGGTAAAGACTTTTTTGGCCGATACCAATGGCCAATTATTAACCAGCCACATCAGCTGATACTGATCCGATAGCTGATATGTAGCAGAGCAGCTTGGAGAGCAGCGTCCAGCAGGTAAGTCTGTGGAGGGGGAAGGGGTGTGGGAAAGGGAAGAGTCATGGGGGGGCATAATAGGGTCCCCACACTGAGGGAAGATGTGGGGCTGGGGCAGGCACTGCCCAGCCGGGATGAGGTGCAGGACGGAGCTGCGGGTGGCTCATCTAGGGGACGCAGTGGAAGAGGAAAGGGGGGGCAGCTCCCGCCACTGCGCATACCCCCGGGGGAAGCATGTACCCCTTGGATTTGCATGCAGAGCAAGGGCAGGCTGCCCGCTGTGGGCTTGGGGGCTGTGCCAGCCTCTTCCCAGCTGGGGGGGGAACTGGGCCGGGACTGTACTTAGGGCAGGCAGACCATGCAGTGATGCCGTGGGAGGTTGGGCTATAGCCACCCCAAAGTTCACTATAGCTGCCCCCGCCCACTCCAAGTGCAGCCCTGGCTCAGCCCCCACTAGGAAGAAACTGGAACAGCTCCCAGCCTGCAGCGGGCAGCTTTCCTTCGCTTCGCAAGCAAATCTGGGGGGCACATGTCCCCATGCTTCCCCTGGGGATGCGTACAACAGTGAGGGCCATCCCCAGCAGCTCCATCCCATTCCCTGCTCCACCCCCGCTGGGCAGCACCTGCCCTGCCCTAGCCCCACTCCCTACCTTACCTTGGGGGCCTCAATCTGCCCCCCACCCACGCCAGAGTTACCAGCCAAACCCTGCTCTCCAAGCTGCCCATCTGCACTCCTGGCTGCATGCGTGGCGGCTGCGCGCATGCACATGGCATTTAATTGGTGACTTTATCAGTGACATTATCAGCTACATGGGCCAAAAAACCCTTATTGCTAATAATGTCAATTTCCCTTTTATTGGTGCCAATCCAAAATGGACCGATATATCAGTGTAGCCTAATGAAGGCTAGGTCTACACTACAAGTTTTGCCAGCCTAGCTTTGTCAGGTGTATGACAGGCTACCCGAACATCCATGGTGCTACGCCCACCCCCACATCTTCCCTTCCCCAATTTAGAAACAACCTCCACTGGCAAGTCTTTCTGTTATTACAGATTACATATTTCCGGGGTGAGGGTTCACTGTGTCAGCAAAAGAAATCCCACATAAATAATATCCCACTAGTCAGCTATACTAGTACAACTAGGTTGTAAAACCTTTGTAGATATGTTAGTGCTCACTTGAATACAAAATCCAAGGAAGCCCAATTTTAAGACTGCTGTTATCCTTAAATGATGCCCCTTATGGTCACATGTTGTAGCTCTGAAATGCAGGAGCACTCACTTTCCCCAAAAACAAATCACCTAGACTCATGGATTTAATCTAAATCAGAGGAACCAAGTTACCTACAGTTAGGCCATACATGCTTGTTTTTCATGTTTTTAAAGACATAAGTCAGACTGAAGTCAGCCAAGGGAGAAGGCACACAGTAACACAATGATCCAGTTGTGGTCACCTCTGCATTGGCTTCAGACCAGTTTCTCTTATAAGCCACCTGGGACTGGTCTGAGTAAACAACTTAGTGGTTTTAGACCAGGTGCCCATTTCCAAGAAGCCATCATTACAAGGGCTATTTACACAGCTGCCAAGAACTGAAGTAGCATGGAAAACCCTTCCAGGTCAGGGTGGAGTCAAATCAGTGAAAATGTGCGGGCTCAACTGGCACCACTGATGTTTAAGCCATAATTGTTTTGTAACTAGACGGCAGGCAGCTCGGTGGTCATCAATGCAATGTTTCCAACAGCACCAAGCCCTTTGCCCATAAAGCTAAAACATTAAAAAGGAGGTTACTGACAAAGCATGTTATAGCAGTAAAATCTCTGATACACCTTGGTATCTCACTCAGAACCAAGTGCTGCCCAGTACATACACTGGTTGGATAGCACAACACTGGTCAGACCTCACACACCCACTACCCTGGCTCATTTCTTCTGAGGCATCATGCCAGGCTTTTCCCCAGCTGTTTTTACAGATCCCCATCATCCCATCCGTCAGTGTTTCTCAAGACATGAGTCTGACTTTCAGAAGCACTAAACACTCACAGACTGTAATTAAAGCTAGAGGAGCTTAAAACTCCTAAAAGCCGTGCCTAGGGGCTAGAACAATATGACCACAGTTATCCACTTATTTGGCATCAGTGGCACTGGATGTTACATACAGAAGACGTACGCTAGAAATTAAGGGCTACCCAAAACTGTAAGAAAGCACTTTGAGCAGAATGAGTAATGGCCCATCATAAGTGACTAGAGGCACTTTAACAGAAAAAAATAGTTATATAAACAAAACCGCAACAATTTACTCAAATAGAGCCCTGAGGATATGACCACAAAATAAAGGAGAATCTAATTACTCCATATTTAATCTCATTTGAATGCAGGTTTCTAAGTAACATGGTATTTTCTCTCTCATCTTTTCCAAAAAAAAAAGGCATGCTGGATAAAGCATCTCAGTACGGATCGCATAAAGATTTAGAACCTCAACTAGAATGGGCAGACAGCAATAGGACTAGACCTCCGACACACACAGACAGCCCCCCATACATGTCAAACAGTTTCATGTTCCCTTGCAATTAAAAATGAAGGATTCTTTACTAGTCTCAAATGCACAGCAGAAATCTAAGACACATAAAAAAGATGTTTACACACAGATCATGAATAAAACAGGGTTGTTTTTGTTCCTACCATTTTGTTCGTAATTTGGTATCTCCACAGGCCACACTTAAGCAAGCAGACATGAGATATTCCATTGAGAAGCCTACGTTATCTTTGTTGTGTCCACTGAAGATAGTGAAATATTCTGCCACTAAGAGTAAGACTAAGATTGACGTGTTAGACTAACTTGTTATAAATAACTACCTTTAGTAACTTTTTTTGTCAAGTTTAAGGAAGGAAACTTTTCCACCCAAAATTCTTGTTTCCTCATTTTAAAGTCTATGCATACATTCATTCCTTTTCTGGCCAAAAGAAATGCAGATTTTTAGGACTTCTCCCAAATCCTACATTATTAGCCTTTCCACTATATAGGGCTTTCAAAATTCACTTCCCCAAACCAAGATCTTCTCCAAACAAATCCTATTAAGACTTAGGAGGAAAGAAAAACATGAAGCATGTTTATTATCAATCTTCCCAGCGGGAACAGAATATAACCAAGAACTGCTGCCTTCAGTCTCCAGAACAATGGATGGAGGGCCTCCCCTGTGAGGAGAACGAGAACTGAGGAGCGCTGTTAGTTTCCACAGCTGCAATCCAGCATCCTGTGGGTGGCAGTGAATTAGCAAGAGCTGCATTAGTCAGTGAAGCTTGGGAAAAGCTTGACAGCAAGGGGGCAGGCACAAATGCTCTTAATTGGGAAAGAAAAAAACTCATCCATTTAAAGGCATTAGCTTGAGGGGCTGGGATAGCTAGGAAGGAAAACACACCTCTCCTACTCCAGATGATGCTCCTCTCAAGTGTACCCAGGCCTCCAGGTAGTAATTAGTGAGAAGTCAGGCAGAAGACAAGATAGAGATGTACCTAGAGACTAGCTAACCAAGTGTCTAAAAACATTTTGAAACTCCACATGCAACTTGAGGCAAGGGATGAAGGAAAACCTGATGGGACATGTAGTTAATACATGGAATTCATTGCCACAGCAGGTGGCAGAAGCAGACAGTATAGCCAGATTCAATAAAAGGACTAGGCAAACTCATGGAAGATAGATCTATTAATAGTTGCTGAACTGAAGGGTTGAAAATATTTCCCCCAGCATCTCCAACCCGATAATGGTGAATCCAGGGAGGGTAGTGAATAGGGGATACATCACTCTAGAGATATCTGGTTCAATGCTTTCCCTTCGGCATCCATTTCTCCCATTGTTGGAGACAGGCCTCTTTGCTGTGCCAGGGGGGATTGTGGGCTATGGCCCACCAAGGAAATTACAGTTTCCCCCCACCTTAATAATGGAGACCACTAAAGACACATCACCAAGTTTCTTCGGACAAATCATAAGGAAACAGGAAAGGCAGTGAAGCTGCAAGTTAATAACAAGGGAGCCAGATAGGGACACCAAGCAGAGCACACCAGCCAGCGCCCGCTGCCCCTGAACGAGCCTGTGGACTTTGACCAGCAAAACTGCCCAGAGACACGAGCAGAAGAGTAAAAGGAAGACAGCCCCACACTCACCCAGGCTCCCCTGGCCACAGCCTCCTCCCTGGTCTAGCAGATGGCCAGCTAGGCCAGAGCCAGGAGGTCAACCAGGAAGTCCCAGGACTTGGTGGGGACACAAAGGAGCACATAAAAGAAAAGGTGTGAGAAAAAGAGCAACCAGAGCTGCATCAGGCAGCTGTGAAAATCATTGCCACCAGCTGCAGTGGAAGCTGACAGTTTAGCCAGACATAGAAAGGGACTGGATATGTTCTTGGAAGAAAGGGTCATCCATCACTATTGAGCAGCGGAGCAAGGGGCACAGCCTCTGAATCAGAACATCCTACACCTGTAAGTGCTGGAGGCTGCGAGTGGGACAGCAACAGCAGAAACAACCCCTGGTCACTCTCCCTGCCAGCATCTGCATTGCTGTGGCGTGACACCGGCCTTCCATATCCCGTTTTGGAACATGGGCCGAAGTCCACCAAGTCCAGCTATAAGCCCTGCCCAATGAGGGGGGCCACCGAGGGCATGTCACTGATTACTTGGGACAACTAAGAGACAAAAGTAATGTAGCAAGGGGGGGAGGGGGACACTGAGCAGAGCAAACCACACGGCATCCACTCGCCCTTGAACATGTCCAAGGAGCTGGTGGACACTACCTGATTGCACGGACAGACCGGGGGCAGAAAAACAGCCCTGCAATCCTGCGCAGTGCCCCAGGCCCGATCACCACTGCATGACACGGACCCTTTTGCCACCTGAGGGGTCCAAATGACAGGGGACCCTGAGCAAGATGGACCTCTGATCTCACCCAGTCAGCAACTACACAAGAGACTCCTCTGCCCAGGAAGGAGGCTGTGGCCAGGGGCCGTGGAGATGTTTTTCTGTCCTTCATGCATTTGCATCTCTGGCCGTTTCACGGGGCCCTTTCACCACTGGCTCCTCGGACTCGTTGGCGGGCGAGCAGACATTGGCCGCGTCCCCCCTCACTGCCCTCGTTTTACCCCTTGCTCCCACCCCCGTTTTCTTCTCTATTGTTGCCCTAATCCCCCGATGAGCATGTAACGACCCCCCAAATTACGGGAGGGCTTGCAGCTTTCCTCAGCCCACAGCAAGCGACCCCCAAGAAGCACCCCGTCCCCCTCAGCCCACACCTTCTTGTAGTGCTTGCCGAGCCAGACGCGCGCCGAGTCCAGCTGCGACACGGTGTCGGGGCTCTCCCAGAACTTGCCCGTGGGTCCGCCGTCCTTGCGCCGCGCCACGGCCAGGGCCGCCCAGCCCGGGGCCGCCGCCGCCCCGGCGCCCGCCGCCGCCGCCATTGCTGCCCCGGCCGTGCGCCGCCCGCGCGGGCCTGCACCGCCCACTCGCCTCACGCCGCGCATGCGTGGAGACGCGCACGCCCCGCCCCGCCCCTCTGGGCATGCTCGGCCACCCACGCCCGCTGCCGCCAGCGCCGCGCCGGTGCCCACCTGCGTCACCGCCGCGCACGCGCACGGCGCCCGACACTTGTGCGCATGCCCGGCGGCACAGCCAAGGCGCTTTTTTTTTTCCCCTGATGGGTTTATTATTATTATTATTATTGGCTCTGCGCATGAGGAGGGTAGGCGCGAAGTCTAGTCGCGGAAGTGGGGGGGCTGAGCATGTGGCCATGAAACAGCTGCGCATGCGTGGGAGCGGGTAGCGGGAGCGTGTAGGTGCGCATGCGTGGAGGCCTGGGTAGGGTTGAATATGCTGGCGCGAAGCTTAGCTATAGCTGCCTATGCGTGGAAACGGGTAGGGGAGAGTGTAGGTGCGCGTGCGTGGATACCTGAGGCATGAAGCTTAGCTATAGCTGTGCATGCGTGGAAACCGCGGAGGGTGGGAATCATGTAGGTGCACATGAGTAGAAGCGGGGGGGAGTTGAATGGGCCTGACATGTAGTCATATCTGCGCATGCGTCGATGGGGTGGGACGTGTGGGTGCGCCTTCAAGGGTGCCTGGGTGGATTGAGTATGTGGGCGCGAAGCCTAGTCATAGCTGCGCGTGCGTGGAAGCCGAGTAGGGGCACCGTGTAGGTACGAAGCTCAGTCAGCTGCCTATGCGTGGAAAGCGAGATAGGGGAACGTATGGGTGCGCATGCGTGAATGCCTGGGTAGGCTGAATAGGCGTGAAGCTGAGCCATGGCTGCGCATGCGCAGAAGCCAGGTTACGGTAGCATGTGGGTGCGCATGCGTGGGAGCCGCGGTAGGGGAGCATGTGGGCGAGAAGCTCATAGCTGCGCATGCGTGGGAGCCAGGTTAACGGAGCATGTGTGCCTGCTGTGATGCGGGTTGAGGTTGGCTCTTACCGATTGCATTGGGATAGGGCCT
Organism: Crocodylus siamensis; assembly: GCF_052110815.1. NCBI lineage: Eukaryota > Metazoa > Chordata > Crocodylia > Crocodylidae > Crocodylus > Crocodylus siamensis. The sequence continues at coordinate 205,247,107 of NC_143399.1, forward strand.
GCTCCGTGGGGGGATCTAAGTTGGGCAGAACGGGGGGGCGCACCAGCACATATGCAAAGCACCTATTTTTTGCAGTTAAAAAGAAACTAGAAGCTTTCCTGTTAGGCGGCGGGGGGGCTGGGTGAGTCAGTCTGGGATTGAAGCAAAACCAGCTCTCGCTTCATCGCACCGAGTTGCAGCCAGTCTGCAGGGCTGTGACTTGGGAGCATCCCACCAGGAGGCAGAGCAGAGAGTAGCTTGCCTGGTGGCAGGTGAAGACCATTACAAGGAAGGGAGGGTCGTTAACACCTGTGGAAGGAGGAGTTTAGAAGGGATCAGGTAGATCACAATGAGTCACAAGGTCACCTGACTCCCTCAGCACTGCCTGACTGGCAATACTGCTGTCATGCTGCCAGGCAGCTGCTTTTAAACTTTGGGAGGAGCAGGACTCAGAGCGGGGTGCAAGTGCACCCACCCCTGGATCCACCCCGGCCTGCTCCAGCTGCCGTCCCTCCCAAGCAAGTCAGCCAGGGCCGGATGTGAACGGAGGTGCCTGGGCTGTGCTGGCTGCGGGGTCAGCGAGCAGCTCAGTCTCACGTGTGCATCTGCTGTGTTGGGCAGGGGGATCCAAAAGCCACAGTCTCTGCAAACCTCCCCTGCATTTGGCCCTGAGGGCACCCAGGTCATGAGCTCAGTGTCACAATGATGAGGATACTGCAGGCAACATTCAGCCTAGCAATTCACCACTAGGGTGCTAGGGGGGTGCAACAAGATCCTTTCAGGGGTATATGCAGCATTAGCACTGCCGAGGTGTACAAATGTGATTCACGCAAGAATCCCAGAGATTGCAAATAGAAACCCATGGTTGTGGTCTTGCTGAGTTCTTTGCAGCAGAAGAATTGCTCTGTTATTCTTCAGTAGCCAAATAAAAGGGATCATCTCTGAACCAAGAGCTCTAGAGTTTTGCACTTCTTTTTGTCCCAGATCAACATGACTACCAAATACATCCCTAGAAGTCAGAGCTGGCACTTTCTAAGCAGTTCCCTGAGTCCATCCAGAGGATTTCCAGTTTAAGAAAGTTGAGGAGCCGTGGTGCAGTCCCTCCCAGCTGCCCCAGGATCCCCCTCTCTGAGCACAATACCCCTAAGGGCCATTTCTAGCCACCTCCAAACTTCCTGCTCTTCGCTCAGTCACCCCAGATCCCAGCCTTCATCCTGCCCTGGGCCCGCCATCCTGCAGGACAGTCCTCGCAGAATGAAGACACCTGGTTGCATCTTTGTCTCTAAACAGGATCCCTGCTGTGAATCTCTCTTCCATCCTTCCATGCTTAAGCTGCCAGCCGTTTCATAGTAGGATTGCACCAGTTCCTGGAGGAAAGGCCCATCAGCAGGTATTGTGGTCTGAGCCAGTTCTTATGAACAAAGTTACTCCCTCCTCTGTCTCGCTGCGTGGATTTGGATGCGTGGATTTGGATTCTACCTAGAGGCACTTGCCTGTGGGTTTTACAGTTTGTCTCCTCCTCAGTTTTTCCATATGAAATACAAAAAATACATCAAAAGCCTGCCGTCACAGCTAAGGTCAGGAGATGACAGAATTAAACAATGGAGCTTTAACGCCGTCTCCCTGCATGGCTGTATGATGACACGCTGTTCTTTTCACGGTGCACAGCCCGGACAGTGCTTGCTGCATGTGCAGCTCTGCCATATTTTGTTCTCTCCTCGTCGCTTAGGGCATGAGCCCCATGCCTTAGTTACACGCCATAGTGACCACTCCAAAGAAAGAAGCTGATCTGCTCTTGGGCTTTCATTGGAGGGCAAGTACAGGCAAAGGTCCATGGTTTGAATTCTCCCAACACTTCTGCAAGGGGAGGAAACAGCATCATCCCCTCTGTCTTGTTGAGGAGCTGATGTGCAGACATGAAGATCAAAACTTTCAACCTCTCTTGGATGCCCAAACAGACGCACCCAGGACCTGAGTTTTTAGAGTGATCAGCCCCTTCCAGGGGTGTTCAGCTTCCAGCCCATCGGCCAGATCTTGCCTGCAAAGCCACATAATCCAGTCCAAGGGTCTTCCCACAGATCCAGAGATTTGGTGATGGGGGAGCAGTCCCCCACTGCCAAATTTCCAGACCCGTGGCATGGGGAGTCCTGCATCCAGATGACATGGCTCTGCATGCTAGATAGTGCTAGTACATGGAGCCACACATCTCCATGTACTTCTCAGCTGCATCTGGGGTATGGGTTTGGGCTGGTGTGTGGCTGGATTTGGTGCATAGGTCTGGGCCAGTGAGCGAGACTGCACCCACAGAGTGACTTTGTACACAGGCATTGTGCTGGATCCTGCCTGCTGACAGGCCCCGCACCACTCCTCTGGCTTATGGAGCCAGATGGGTTGAGCATCACTGCGTGACGGATGTTCAAAGGACAAGCACCACTGCATGCTGGATGTTCAAAGGACAGCTCCCATCAGCTTCTGCTATAGCTGGGAGTGCTCAGCATTTCTGCATATCAGACCCCACGGGCTCACATCAGGTACCCAAGAAATGAGGCGGGTGCAATTAGCAGCCAGCTGCTGCAGTAAACAAGACCGTGAAAAATGACTGTAACATCATAGTGATGTCTTCGTGGTTCATCAGCAGGGGTGACACCTTCCAGTCCATTGTGCAGGCCATTGTCATGTGAACAGATGGCAAAACTGATAGCAGGAGTTGGTTCTTATCCTCTGTTCAAACCAGCTTGCGGGGGGGGTGGCAGGGGCCAAGCCACACAGCACTAATACATTACACAGGTATTTGCTAACAACAAAAGGATTGTGAAACTGAATCCAGACAATACATGAGATGCTGGTGAGCAGGCTATGTGACCTAGGGGTACTGGGGCACTTGTCATGGATGGAGTTCAGCTTCCCCTTGTGACTCAAATTTGCAGCCTTGAGGTGCTCCCGGATCTCGTGCTGCACCTGGATCTTCAGGTGGTGGGGGCCTCTAGGGACAGCTGCAGCCCTTTCTTTCAGAGTCTGATCTGGCCACCATCATCCAGGCCTTTGTAACTCAAGGCTGGACCGCCACAATGCGCTCTACACAGGGCTGCCCTTGAGAAGGGTCATCAGAAGCACATAACTCCAGTGCTCCAGGGTCTGCACTAGCTCCCAGGAGCTTTTTGCACACAATTCAAGGTGTTGGGATTGACTTTTAATGCCCTAAACATCCTAAGACCTATACCCCTAAGGTAGCACCTTTTCCTCTATGCCTCACTGCAGTCCCAAAGGTCAAGAGCAACCTCCTGCCTGTACCAGCCATGCTCCAAGTCCCTTGGGCAACAACACATTGCTCTCAGCAGTTGCTCCTCAGCTCTGGAAGTCCCTCCCTCTTGAGGCTGCTAGATCCTCCTATCTGTTTGGGCATTTAGCGCACAAAGCTAGGCTGAGATATTGTTAGGCAGGTCTCTACTTTATTTTATTTTGTTATTTTGTCTTATTGATGCTAGTTGCACTTTCAAGTTTCTGTTTCTCTTACTGTAAGCCATCCTGAGTCTTTGTTGGGAAGGGTGGCATATACATTGCTTAAATAAATGAGTTGTGAACTGGTTCCCAGTTAGTGATGTTTAGGAACAGGTCAGTTGTCATGTATGTCTGCAACCTGAGTTGCTTCCATGACATTTTATAGAGCTGCCAAACTCAACCACAAGTCCAGCTCCACAAAATCATGAAGCCCATGAAAAAATAATGTAGGCCTTTTTGACTTTTGAGCCTTTGGGTGCCCTTTGGGTCAGGCTTTCATCAGAAGCACGAGGGCTGGAAGCTTGTTCTTTATTGCAGAAGCAAGCTGTCATTCTCCTGCTACTTTTCACTTGACTCCAGGAGCTGGGGCTTAAAGAAAAGCCACCAAATATTCCAGGCTTTGCAGCGAGAATCATGGGTGCAGACTCCACTGTATTTGAGCCAGCGTCAGAGCTGAACCAGCTGAGTCGGCTGCTTTATTTCTTCCCGGTCCTAATTCATGCTTCTAGGAACGAGCTGTATTAATTTGCCTGCACCTGTCAGGGAAAACTGTAGTTTTGCTGGGCAGCGGTGGGATACCCCAGGCCCACAGTCATGACTTTTGGGCCTGGTACATGAGTGGTTCAGGGGCCAAACATCATCTGCTGCAGTTGGCGGATGGGCCAGTTCTTCTCCCATCCAGTCCCATTGGATCTGGGGCTGGGGGCAGGTGGGTTAGAGCTCTGGGTTCGGTATCCATCTGCTAGGCTTACTATACTGTGTAGGCTTTTTACATAAGTCTTTCATTCAAGTAAAGCGCATGACTTCGGGCTTCCTTCTTGAAACAGGGCCCATCCTAGGAAGTGCTGAGAAATCCCAGTTCCTACTCTGAAGGAGGTGTACATGTTCACTACCTCAAATTTGAGCCTGTACAAGGGGAGAAGCATTTTAAAACAGGCAGGGAAGGGTCTTAAGCTTTATTTCTGTGCCCCACAGTGATGCATCCCCCATGGCAGCATATGGCAAGCTCCCCTCTCTAGTGAGAGTGCAGACTGATGGTCACGTGGAAACCCCTGTGTTTGTTCAGGTACAAATTAACTGGCTGCAAACGGTGAGCAGATGTCTCTGTCAAACAACACGGGCTCTTCTGCTGCACACTGGGTTTCTGGGGTTACGCTGAGAAACAGAAGGGAGATGGACTAGAAAGCCAAGTACTTGCAGACAGTCTGCATCACCGTGTCTGTCAGGTGCTTTGGCTAACTCAGGGTGTATCACGGTCACTACAGGTATGAATTTAAATGGGAGCATAACAAAGAGCCCCTGCCCTTGTTACTAGGAAGGTGCAGGAGGCTAGAAAGGGCAGCAGTATGAGCTTTGCAGGTGGAGTGGGCCTAAAAAATAAGAATTCAAGGTGGATAATGATTCAGTTAGCTCCATCTGGTCCCTGGATGCAGGATGTGCAGGCACGTGGCTGGAAGGAGGCTGGGCTTGGGCATATAAATCCAGTCCCTGACCGTGCAAAGAGCAGTCTGGCTGTGGTAGGGCAGGGAGCTCCCAGGAGGGAGGTGGCTGCAGCAAGGAGCCAAGCCAGCTTGAAAGAGGTACTCAGGGTCTGGAAAGATGGAAGCAGGCCAGTCTGGGAAACAGGGTTCAAGCCCCAGAGGGGTTTAAGTTAGGACCAGTTAGGTCGCTGTTTTGCGTTGGAGTGTTGCTACTGGAGGAGCAGGTTGGGGCTACAGGGGAGGGGGAGGGCACGGGTGGGGTGCTGGGTGGCACTCCTCGCTTTAAGCGACAGAAGCTAGCCCCAAGCCAGAGGGGCTGAGGCTGGTGGGTAAAACTGGAGCCTCAGGACAGGGTGCTACTAAGTCAGGACTGATGCCTGGGAGCTGAGGTCTTAGTGGGCCAAGGTGGAGGGTGCAGCTGGAGGCCTGACAGGTGCTCGGGAGCCTAAGGGAACATTCCCTTAAAGGGGAAGCACTCAAGGGAAAGAGCACAGACCCCAGGTGGGGCAGACTTAGCCGCGAAGGCAGAGCCAACTGTAGAGGGAACCCCTAGCCCCAGAGCCTGCCTCCCCAACAACTTGAAAGATAACATCAAAGTCATGGCAGGCGAGAGACTGGCAGTGAGGTGAGGCTGGGAAGTAGCCAGCAGGCAGATCAGACCACAGGGAGGGCACCAGATGCCATGATAGCGGACCCTGAACCCACTTCATTCCATATACACCCATTGTTTGGCTTAGAAACAGGCTTAAGCAGAACCTAAATAAATCAGCCTTGAACAGGGTGAGGCTTTGCCTGCAGGAGTCAACACTTCTTGCCGCTAGATGTCACTGGAACAGAGAGATTTTGAGATCAGCTAAACAAAAGAGGAATGAAATCATCCACAGCCTTCGCTCGCATTGAGGATAGCTGGCTAGCTCGGCCATGTGGGCGTCCTTTTTCTACAGACAAGTATTCCCACAATTGTCTGGGTCACGGCTACCAACACCTTTATGCATCCTATCGGCCTTCATAGGTCGACACGGATTCCACATCCAATCAGTCAGGAAGCAAGTCGTTGCTGAAACTGTGGAATGAATCTTGCTCTGTGATTCATAAGGCCTGTGAACAAACAAAAATTATATTTGCACTGGGTGTTCAAATGGGAATAATAAAAATACCCCCTTGTCCACAATAATGTTGAACAAGGGCCAAGTCCAGACATCTTTTGCTGCATACAGGCCTCCCAATCACTCCATCTTACCTCATCCTAGAACCAAAATCCCACAGGGCAATTTGGGCCCTCTCTCTGCTTTAATTTCCCAGCTGCCGGCTGCTTTCACCCTTTGGACATTAATATTGTCCTTCTCCAGTACCGCCACTGCCATGAAGATGGGGTTTGCTTAGGTAAGGTTGACTTGTCAGTAAATTAACCCAAAAAATTAGTTAATGACAGAGGTCCTGATTTTTGGGAGAATCGAGCACCTGCATCTTCCATTATCCATCGTGGGGTGGAAAGTCTTGGTGCACATCACTTTGGGGGTTTCTGGAAGAAGAGGGTTTCCTTCAGCAGTGGGAAGAGGAAGCATGTCTAGCCACTTGCTAGGAATATCCCCACATCAGGAAACCTTCACTGACTTCTGCCCTACAGCTCCAAGGGTGACCTCCCATCTCCACAAAGACCAGAGAGCTGCACTGGGCTGAAATTCTGGGGGAAAGCCGGCTTGGAAGCCACCCAAGAAAAGCAGGAGTGAGCGGAGGCAGGGAGATGTGGGGCTTTCCAGGAAAGGACCTTTGTTATGGAGAGATGGAAAGCAAGGAAAGAGGAGTCTGCGAGCTGAGGAGGGAGGGAAGCTACAGAATGAGTTTTACTCTCCACGTTGTCCGTGTACAAGGTGTAAGCTCTCACCGCCGTACCGTTTGGAAGGGCAGAGGCAAGTCTCAGCTCCTCCTTCCCTTAGGCTGATAGAGGCCTGATCCTATTGTACCTTTAAGACACAAGGAATCATTAAATACAGAGAGGAGATCCTAACCCTTTTGCAATGCTGGGTTGGGAGTGGGAGGGGGAACCTACCCATCTTTTAGCCCTGTTACCGATCAGTTATCACCCTTCCCCAGGAAGCAGATGCCTGCTTGCACTCTAGGTCCCATTCACCCCTGGGAGGTTTGAACCCACATCTCCTACTTCACTAGTGCCTAAGGCCACCATCCCTGCCAAAGCTGACCCACAAAGAGGGAAAGATACGTGGGACCAAGAAAAAAGCCCCATGCGTTAGAAGGGAGGGAGCGCTGGGCCCTGGCTCCTGTGATGTGCATTTTGCTTAAATGCCGTTGCATAAAACGTATGACCACATTCAGTAGGAGTTCAGTGTTTAAGTCCTTTTGGGGATCTGGACTGAAGTTCAGTGCTGAATGTTTGACCATTTTCTGATGAGGCTGCAACAGAAGCTTGTTCTTGGCCAGCTGCAAGACCGAGGGAGCAGCGGTTGTGAAATGCAGGTCATGTGGACAATGCACCCAGTGAGAAGAAAAGGGCAAGGCTCACTTGTTGATCTCTCAAGTGGTCCCATCTTGCAGCAGTGGGAATTCCTCCCCACTTAATGGCACAAACCTTCTCTGAGATCCAGTAACTTCGTTCTTTGTGCACGCAAGCAGTGTGGAGGTCCTCTCCGCCACCTCGCAACACTGAGTCATAAGCCAGCTCTGATTTGGGGGCAATCCTGGGAGTGATGCTATTTCTAAGACATATGGGGAAGGGCCAGCTAAAAAACATCAAACCAGCCATAGACAAAAAAATGGTCAGCTGAGATTGTGCACATACCTAGGATGTTGGTAGTCCCTCATGAAGAGCTCTGTAGTCTCCATTTTCCAGGTCACTGTAAAATGAATGGAAAAGCATTTCCCTCCTGCTCACACTGTCTGACTAGGGCTCCCTATGGACTCTTTCCTTAGTTACACTGGCCCATCCAAGTGTGACAAGTATTATGTTGATAACCAGAGCAGGAAGGTAACAGGAACCGAGTGTCCTCATTGCTACTGTCTCATTCATTTTACATAGCACAGAGCAATTAAAGGTCTTCCTCTGGCCATCAAAGGATGCCATTCTTGAAGCTTGGCTGTTGTGCTTGCTGTAGTGACACAGGCCAAAATCAGGCAGAGACGGTCACAAAAGGACACATGCAGTCGTGCTGCAGAGAAAAGCAAGATTTGCACTGCAGTGAGTTTTGGGATTTGTTTGTTCCTTCATAATCACCTAATATTGGGCAGTAGGCATTGAGGGTTACAGATTGTACAGATGGCATAGAATGGGGAAAAAGTGGGGGGGTGTTGCTCTCTACGTTAAGGAACAATATACCTCCTCTATAATCAAGATGGGATCAGAGGAAGGCCAAACCGAGGTACTGTGGGTCAGGATACAAGGGGGTCAGGGGGAAAGGGACTTGGTAGTGGGGGCTACTACAGACCGCCACACCAGGAGGATGAGCTAGACCAGACAGCTCTCAGAGGCCGTACGGTCAAGAGATACGGCTGTCATGGGTGACCTCAACTACCCAGACATTTGCTGGGAGGAGCAGTCAGCCAAATCTAACCGCTCACATAGGTTCTTAACCTGCACACAGGACCTCCACCTAACGCAGGAGGGACATGGTCCTAATGGGGGAAAAGCCTTACTGGACTTGGTGTTAGCTATGAGGATGACCTGGTGGGGGATCTGCAGGTACAAGGTAACCCAGGGGATAGTGACCATCGATTGATTGAATTCACTCTCCGGCAAAAGGTGGGTAAACTAACCAGCAGGGCTGAAGTGCTAGACTTCAGAAAGGCTGACTTCAGTGTGCGCAGAAGATTAGTTAGTGCAGAGTTAAAGCTCAAGAGCATTGGAGAAATGGGGGTCCAGGAAGGGTGGTCGTTCCTCAAGGCAGTGATCCTACGGGCGCAGAAGGAGACAATCCCATTGCACATAAAAGAGGCCAAGAAGCCCTCTTGGCTGAACAGGGAAGTCCAGGAAAGCCCAAGGGCAAAGAAAGAGAGATACAGGCTGTGGAAGCAGGGGGCAGCTACCAAGGAGGAGTATACCTCCCTGCCTCGCAGTTGCAGGGAATCAGTTAGAAAGACCAAAGCAGGATTAGGACTTAGGCTGGTGACAAAAATGAAGGAAAACAAAAAGTCCTTCTTCAGGTACGTAGGGAGCAATAAGAAGGCACAGGATAGCATAGGACCCTACAGGACAAACTAGGGCAATTGGTGACAGAGCTGAGCTCTTCAATGAGTTTTTTGCATTTGTATTCATAGACAGACCAAGACAAATCTCCCAGGTGGATCACAGATAGGCGCAGGAGGGACACCAGCCCACCTACTGTTAGTGCAGACCTAGTGAAAGGGCATTGGGAGGGGCTGGATGTGTTCAAATCAGCGGGGCCGGATGATCTTCATCCAAGGGTGCTGAAGGAATTGGCCAGTGTCATAGCAGAGCCGCTGGCACGGCTGTTCGAGCGCTCGTGGTGCTCTGGTCAGAGGACTGGAAAAAGGCCAGTGTGGTCCCTATTTTCAAGAAGAGGAGGAGGGATGAACCAGGAAACTATAGGCCAGTTAGTCTCAACTTTATCCTTGGGAAACCTGGAAAAAATCATTAAGGATCACATTTATGGGAGCCCAGCAGGGGAAATAATGCTGAAAGGAAATCAGCATGGGTTCATTGCAGGTAGATCCTGCTTGACTAACCTTGTTTCTTTTTATGACCCGGTCACAAAATGCTTAGATGCAGGAGTCAAAGTAGATGTCACCTACCTAGACTTTAAGAAGGCCTTCAATATGGTATCTCATTCTGTTCTCGTAAATAAATTGACAGGCTGTGATGTAGATGATTACATGGTCAGGTGGGTGGCAAATTGGCTTAGGGGTTGCATCCACAGAGTGGTGGTGGATGGATTGATCTTGACCTGCAAAGATGTGAGCAGTGGAGTCCCACAAGGCTCGGTCCTTGGACCAGTGCTATTCAGTGTCTTCATCAGTGACTTGGATGAGGGCATGGAGAGCACCCTGTCCAAGTTTGCAGATGATATCAAATTATGGGGCAAAGTTAACATGCCAGAGGGTAGGGAATGGATTCAGGTGGATCTGGACAGGTTGGAAAAATAAGCAGAACAAAATAGGATGCAGTTCAACAAGGACAGGTGCGAAGTGCTGCACCTGGGCAAAAAGACCCACCAACATACCTCCAGGCCGGGAGATGACCTTCTCAGCAGCACGGCAGCGGAAAGGGATCTTGGGGTCACAGCTGACTCCAAGATGAACATGAGTCATCAGCGTGATAAAGTGATCAGCAAGGCTACCCACGCTTTATCACGCATTAGCAAATGAATGGCGAACAGATCCAGGGAGGTGATGCTTCCTCTCGATGCAGCACTGGTCAGGCTGCAGTTGGAGTACTGCATCCAGTTTTGGGCACTGCACTTCGAGAGGGATGCGGAGAATCTCGAGAGGGTCCAGAGGAGGCCACTCATATGGTCAGAGGCCTGCAGGCAAAGTCTATCGAGGAGAGCCTGAGGGACCTAGATCTCTTCAGCCTTCGCAAGACAAGGCTGAGAGGTGATCTTGTGGCTGCCTATATTCTATTTACTAGCCCTCCCTAGAGTAATTAGGAACAGTGGCCATAAATTGACCAGAGAGCAGATTTAGATTGGACATCAGAAAGAATTTCTTCATGGTCAGGGTTGCCAAAATCTGGAATGGGCTCCGAGGGAGGTGGTGCTCACCCCTACCTTGGGGGTCTTCAAGAGGAGACTGGACAAGCATCTGGCGGGGGTCATCTGACCCCAGCGCTCTTTCCTGCCTGGGGAGTGGGGTTGGACTCGATGATCCACTGAGGTCCCTTCCGACCCTACATCTATGAATCTATGGAAGTTAGTACAATGTGCTTTGGAGTTTAGAAACACTGCTCCAGAATGATCTGTCCCCTTTCCATGGTCTCAGCACTTGGTATTAAGTATTCCTTTGCTCCTCTGTTTCACCGTGCACAGTATAGTTGAAATAACGCACAAATAAAAAGGACAAGGGCAGTGCGACAGGCTCCTGGCCACAGGGCAGCTGTGAAGCCTCCGGGTGGCATTGCAGCTTCTGCTTGGCTTGGGCTTTAATGTCGCTCTCCCTAGATAGCTTCCTCACCATGACTTGCTCTTATTACTCAAAGTTGATTAAAGGAAGCTGCCCACAGGCCTTAGGGTGAGCCTTAATCCTAACAATTCCCTACCGGATCTCTCCTGGACCCCATTAGCCTCAATCCAGCCCTCAGGCCTGATAGGTCCTGCTTGACCTAACTACACCTCTGTAAGAGCACCTGTAGCCTTAAGGGCAAATTGCATGGCTCCATTCCTCCCCTACACCATGCCCCAAGCCTTGTAGGTGTTATCACTACAATGTATAGGTCACACACTCAGCCCTTTTTGGCCCTCGAACCCTCATGGTCCCATGTTTGGCCCCCTTAGGGCTCCCAACCCCCCCATCTAGCTCACAGCCCCTCTTTCTGGGTTCCCAGACCGCTGGTCTCGTGCATAGCCCGTCTTAGAAACATGGAAACCTCGTCCAGCCCTCACCCTGTCCCTGAACCCATTGACCTTCTGATCCACCTGTCCATCAGTCCCTGGCTCCTGAACCTCCAGGTCCCACACTTATAGTTAGTAGTTAGTTAGTAGGGTCGGAAGGGACCTGAGCAGATCATCGAGTCCAACCCCCTGCCATGGGCAGGAAAGAGTACTGGGGTCAAACGACCCTGGCTAGGTGTGCATCTAGCCTCCTCTTAAAGCCCCCCAGGGTAGGAGCCAGCACCACTTCTCTTGGAAGTTGGTTCCAGATCCTAGCTGCCCTGACAGTGATGTAGGGCCTCCTGATATCTAGCCTAAATCTACCCTCTGCCAGCTTGTGGTACTCCCTCTGTCTTTGGACCTTCTTGGCTCTCACTCCTTCTCATCCTTGCTTGTCCTTGGACCCTCTGATAACACTCCCAGCCCTTTCCAGGCTTGGGGCTTGTGGATCCCCAGGTCCCTGCCCTCTAGGCCCTTGCACCCCTGGCTGAACCCCACTCTCAGCCTCTGCTGGGCTGCTGGCCCTCTAAGCAAGTCCTGTTGGGCTAAACTGTTAGGACAACTTAATAATGAACACCTGCCCTCTGGTAAGCACTCAAGCCTTCCTTAGATTTAAAATTAAACAGGGCCACCTGCTCGTATAACCAAGCCCCTCTCTGCCCCAGGTCCCTTCCCTTGTTCCCTGCATTGCAGAGGTCCTCATTCAGAGCCAGTGCCAGTTCAGGGGTCCTGCTGCTCTGCTGTCAGGAGCTCTTCAGTCCATAGCTACCAGGGCAAGACTAACCGACCGGTGCAGGCTCTGAGTTTATATAGCTCAAGCCTGAGCCCTCTTCCAGTCCAGTGACTCTCTCATTAGCCCCCCGTTGCCACCTGCAAGCATCTTCTCAGGCTGATTGCTCCATTAAAGAAGCAGGCATGCCCCAGTGCCCTGCTACAGACAGAAAAAAACTACCTGGGTACTTGTACATGTGACAGGGTTTTAATCCTCACTAAATTAAACAGGTTGATTAAAATGGACATGGTGTGTTTTAATTGTGACTATCCAAAAGACATCAGGCCTTAACTGAGCCCATGCACTTCCGTCACTGGGCCTTTGAATAAGAAGAATAGCAGGATAGATTTTGGGTTTTGTGGAATTTCACCTCTCTCCTTTTCAAAACCATCTGGAGAAGGGGACAAGCTCAGGGCACCTGAATGGTTCCAACAAATGGAAAGGACGGTGTTTAAATGGGTCAATGCTTCACTCAAGCCTGAGGCTTTCTTCTCTAGTCTCAATGCCCTTCTAGTTGCAGAATACGTGCAAGCAGCAAACGCAGCTACTTCTATTAGCCGCACGAGGGCTGCTAGCACACTGACAGTGCTGTGTACTTCACAACCATCACTTACCCTACCTCCAGATAGGCAGCTCCTCTCTGTAAGCACATTGCTAATTTGCAGCCCGGAGACTATACGCTTGAATGGAATATGCTATACATCTGCTGTGGTACATCACGCCGAAGTGATCTGACCATAGTCTTGCTCCCACATCTTTCACAGCAGGACACACATTGCATTGTGCTTGTTCTGGTAGGGTAACGGTGAGACCCACCAGGCTTCGAAACGGTTCCCAAATGGCTGCATGTACTTCCTGCTTCCTTACAGCGGGAAACCGAAGCTGGGGAAATCCGTTCTCCCAGGGTAGAAGGCAAATGAGAAGAGCTCATGAACACGTCTGAGTTTCACTACAGTGATCCCAGGATGGATGGAAGGGAAAGGATACAATAAAGCACTGGGAACATCCATGCTGAAAAGACTTTGAAGTTTTCTTAAGGAAATCTTAGGAATTCCACTCATACATAGCCAAGGGAACCCAATGTTCGCAGACTCACAGCAAAAGATTTGCTTTCAGACTGCATTTAAAGGTAAAAGCCATGTGGCTTTGTGAGGATGCTGCTGTGACCAGCCCCCTCCTTCCTTCATTTCTTTCCCCATCAGGTGCTAGGTACGCACCCAGCGGGCAGTAAGATGACCCCTGGCCTTCTGGATATTTGTGAGCTGATGATGAGAGTGAGTGCCGCCTCATGGGCATGCCAGCTCATGGGCATCCTTTCAAGACCCAGATAACCAACCCTCACACTTCAGATCTGACCAGTCCATTTCGTCTGACCGGTCCCTCCCAGAGTCCGTAGGAAGCTGGTCTCCCGGGGCAGCGCAGTCCAGGGAGACCAGCTGAAAGAAACTTGATTCTTTCAAACTTCCCTAGCAGGCCAAATTTTCTAGACCACTACTCATATATATGTTGTCCCTCTTATTCTCTCCAGCTGGTCTGCGCCTTCCTTGAAGTGTGGGCTCAAAAGCTGGGAAGAGTACTCCAGGAAAGGCCTTACCTGTCAGTGCTGATTAATGTGGAAGGATCGCCACGTACTTCTTGCACATAGCACCCCTGTTATAGGTTCCTTGATTTCTTTATTTTTGTACCAATCTAACATTGCTGACTCCTGTTCCATGTGTGATCTCCAATGGCCCCCATATCCTTCTTTAGGGGTCAGCTATGCATCCTTTGTTTGTGCAGTTTATCATTCCTATCTAGCTGTAGCACCTTGCACATCTCAATGAACTGCTTCCTATGTAGTCAAGACCATTTCTCTATTTTTTGTAGCTCATTCCTCCCTGGTACTACTTCATTTAGTGTCTCTTGGGAGGATCTGGTCTCTTCACTGCAGGAAATCGGCCTGCTGGTACTGCTTATTATACGAGGAGTTGAAGAATATGATAAAGCCCAGGGCTGAGAGGCATGAACAGATCATAAGGGCACTGAAACCCAGTATCTGGAGATGTGGGCTGAGATTACCCCAGGCTTGCATACAAAGCTGCAGGGCCCAGTGGCCACCTCCGTTGTCAGAAGACCTAAAACAAAACACCACAAGAGCAAAACAAACTCATTGTGAATCACTGTATCCTTCTCGTTTCAAGGAACTGACCTCGGTCTCCAACACTTGGTGTTGACTCGTCATGGGAGCTTCTCTGCATCCCTGGTAGAACAGCTGGTTGCTCTCCTTTGGGGAAACTTTGGTCCTTTTTGGTGGTGCGAGGTTTTAACAGAACAGTTGGCAAAGGCCATTGTGAAAAAATAATGTAAGATTTCTCAAAATCAAAGGTGGAGCAGAACAGACCATCTGGCACTGAGTACAGAGAGAGACGGACAGCAGCAGTGATGACACCTCCTCTCTCTGACCACACGTCCGGGCTTTTCTTTCAAGCTCGTTCACTTTCTGCACAGTGCCTGGCATATGCTCTCTGCGCCCTCCTCCCACAGTGCTTCTAAATTCCTCTTCCCCTTCCCACTCTTTATTAAAATAAGAGAGGTGCAAGCAAGATAAAGAATTGTAGGCTGGATGAATGGATTGTAAGGTGGATAGCAAACTGGCTGAAGCATCAGGCTCAGAGAGTGGTAATCAATGGCTCCATGTCTAGTTGGCAGCCGGTATTGAGAGGAGTGGGCCAAAAGGAGTCTCATGAGGTTCAACAAGGAGAAGTGCAAAGTCCTGCACGTAGGACAGAACAATCCCCTGCACCGGGACTGGCTGGGGGGGACTGGCTGGGCAGCAGCTCTGCAGAAGAGGACCTGGGGGGGACAGGGGACAAGAAGACGGAGATGAGCCAGCAGTGTGCCCTTGGTGTGAAGAAAGCTAACGGCATCCTGGGTGCATTGGCAGGAGCGTCGCCAGCAGATCGAGGGCAGTGTGCCCCTCTATTCAGCACTGGGGAGGCCGCATCTGGAGTCCTGTGTCCAGCTGTGGGCCCCCCACTGCAGAAAGGCTGTGGACACATTGGAGAGAGTCTAGCGGAGGGCAGCAAAAATAGCTGGGGGCTGGGGGGCAGGACTGGTGAGGAGAGGCTGAGGAAAATGGGTGGATGTAGTCTGCAGAAGAGAAGAGCGAGGGGGGATTGAATGGCAGCCGTCACCTCCCCGCAGGGGGGCTGCAAAGAGGACGGAGCTGGGCTGGTCTCAGTGGGGGCAGGTGACAGGACAAGGAGCAATGGGCTCAGGCTACAGCAAGGGAAGTTGAGGTTGGATATTAGGACAAACTTTCTCACTAGGAGGGTGGTGAAGCACTGGACCAGGCTCCCCACAGAGGAGGTGGAGTCTCCATCTTTGGAGGTGTTTAAGAGCCAGCTAGACCAAGCCTTGGCTGGGATGGTGTAGTTGGGGCTGGTCCTGCTTGGAGCAGGGGGTTGGATGAGATGTGACCTCCTGAGCTCCCTTCCAGCCTCATTGTCGATTTAACCAGCAAGAGCCGGAAATACCTCCCACCTCTGTCAGCTCTCTTCCTAGGTAAGTCACAATGAAGTGACTTGAAGGGCATGGCATTTGCCTGCAGCTTGCTGCTTTCTAGCTCAAGGTATGAAAGACCAAACCTGGTATGAAACCAGTTTTTCACATGGTGGCAGTCGGTCACTCCTCTGCTGAGCCGGCCCGAATGTAGATCAACACCTGGCTTTTGCTGGTGCAGCCAACTGGCTACACAGACCAGCAATCAGCAGCCATGGATTTGTTTGCTGAAGTGCAGCTGCTTTAAGTAGGATCTCTGTACAGTTTAAAACTAAGAGACAATAAGGATTGCAGGACAGAAGCTGATGCCTGGTCCCCCACTGGTGGGAAAGAGCTGCAGCCTGGAAAACCCGGCAGACTCATCCAAACTCCTCATGTCTGGTGTGATGGTTCAGGTAAGTCTCATCCAGAGAGGAAGAGAAGAAAGGCAGTTTCTCCTGTGAACGCTCAGGACATGGCACTCTCTGCAGGGCAGCATTGCTGTCAAGGTGAGCAAGCAGAGACCCAGATCCTGCCATCGGTGCAATTCTCAGTTGCTGGGAAAAACCCGAAGACTGGAAAAAAGGACCGCACACAAAGATAAACTGTAGCTTGTTCTCAATAGCTGAGCAAATCTCTTGCGTCCTCCCAGAGATGGCAGCTACAGGTGAGCAAGGCAAAGCAAGCCCTGATCACCTGATGGTGGACAACCATGCTCTGGGGAGACAGGCACACAGGCGGTTTTCTCCTCTGTCCTACCAGTGAGCGGACGTGGAAGATGACATGAGACGTGCATCACAGAGACCACCTGGCGGCTTCGGGAACGGTGGCTCGAGGCGGGCTTTGGGTTTCTCAACGATGACCCGCACATCACGACGAGAGACATGCTCGGATGGGACGGGCTCCACCTTTCCCCCAAAGGAAAGGGTGTGTTTTCTTCTAGGTTGGTGGATCTCCTCCGGCACGCTTTAAACTAGGCTCGTCGGGGGAAGGGGAAGACGAGGCCAGAGGAAGCCTTGGACCGCTAAACCGAGCAGCACCCACAAGTACAGCCCAGCCTAGACTGACGAGCGGACATATATGCAGGTAAGCGACAGGGGCCAGGGCAATGCTGCAATTAGGGGGCCAGTGCACACATCCACAGGAGGCCTCAAATGCCTCTACACAAATCCTTGTAGCATGGGAAACAAGCAGGAGGAACTTACTCTCCTGCTAGCCGACACCAGCCCGGACACAGTGGGGATCACTGAGATGTGGTGGGACCCAACGCACGACTGGGCGGTGAATGTCAAGGGCTATCGGCTGTACAGGAGGGACAGGACAGCGAGGAAGGTTGGGGGGGTGGCACTCTACATTAAGGAGGAATACACATCCTCCTCAATTAGCACAGGGTCAGAGGAGGGGCACACGGAAGTGCTCTGGGTTAGGATACAAGGCAGTCGAGGGGAAAGGGACTTAACTGTGGGGGTCGACTACAGACCTCCCAACCAGGGGGAAGAGCTCGACCAGGAATTCTTAGGTCAGCTCACGGAGGTCGTTAGGTCCAAGGACGTGGTCATCATGGGTGACCTGAACTTTCCAGACATCTGCTGGGAAGAGCAGTCATCCAGGTCTGACCACTCATGTAGGTCCCTAGCCCGAATGCAGGACCTCCATCGAACCCAGGAGGTGCACAGCCCCACCAGGGGAGACGCCTTGTTGGACCTGGTGCTGGCCACGGGTGATGACCTGGTGCGGGGGCTGCAGGTGCTCGACCACCCGGGCTACAGCGATCGTCGCCTGCTGGGAGTCACCATCCAGCGCAAGGTGGCCAAGGCCTGCAGCAAGGCAGCAGCCCTAGATTTCAGGAGGGCGGACTTCAACGAGCTAAGGAGACTAGTCAGGGAAGCACTGAGGTCCCAGAGGGGAGGGGAGCCGGGTGTCCAAGGAGAGTGGTCACTCCTTAAGGAGACGATCTGCCAAGCCCAAAGGGAGGTAATCCCAACAAGGATCAAAGGGGGCAGGAGGGCGCAAAAGCCCCCATGGCTCACCGAAAGCATCCGGGAACGTCTCCTAGCTAAAAGGGAGGCGCGCACCCGATGGCGGGGAGGGGCCGTCCCCAGGGAGGACTACACTGCGGTTGCCTGGGGCTGCGGGGGGGGTCAGGAAGGCCAAGGCGGAGCTGGGACTGGGACTAGCTTCCCGGATCAAGGATAACAAGAAGTCCTTTTTTAAATACATGGGGGGCAAAAAGAAGGTACTGGGTAATGTGGGGCCCCTGCAGGACATGCTAGGAAATCTGACAAAGCCAACCTATTTAACGACTTCTTTGCCTCCATTTTGCTGAGCAGGGACCGGATCAGCCCCCCACTGGACCCCCCCAGGCCCCGGGGAGGCGCACCCAGGCCCAGGGTCAGGCAGGATCTAGTCAGGGAACGCCTGGAGGGACTGGATGTATTTAAATCAGGTGGTCCGGACGATCTCCACTCCCGAGTGTGAGGGAACTGGCTGCGGTCATTGCGGGACCCCGGCACGGCTGTACGAGCACTCGTGGTGCTCTGGTGTGGGGCCAACGCACTGGATGAGGGCCAACGTGGTTCCCATCTTCAAAAAGGGGAGACAGGAGGACCCGGGGAACTATAGGCCAGTTAGTCTTACCTCGATGCTGGGCAAGCTTTTTGAGAGAGTTATCCTGGCCCATGTCCCCGAGGGGCCGGGGGGGAGGTCATGCTTAGGGGCAACCAACATGGGTTCATTCGAGGCAGGTCCTGTCAGACCAACCTGCGGCCTTCTACGACCAGGTCACCAAATCCTTGGACGCAGGGGTAGCAGTGGACATCGTCTTCCTGGACTTCCGGGAGGCCTTCGACACTGTCTCTCCCCCCATTCTCATTAAGAAACGGGGGCTGTGGTGTAGACACCCCCACAGTCAGATGTGTCGCCAACTGGCGGGAGGGCCGCGCCCAGAGAGCGGTGGGGGACAGGTCATGTTCGACCTGGAGGGATGTGGGCAGTGGGGTCCCCCAGGGCTCGGCCCTCGGGCCCGCGCTGTTCAACATCTTCATCAGCAACTTGGACGAGGGGGTAAAAAGCACCTGTTCAAATTTGCTGATGACACTAAGATGTGGGGGGATGTGGGCACGCTAGATGGGAGGAATAGGTTACAATCAGACCTAGACAGGTTACAGGGGTGGGCGGACGAGAGCAGGATGGGATTCAACACCGACAAGTGCACGGTGCTGCACCTGGGGAGGAAGAACCGGGACCATGCCTACAGGCTGGGGAGCTCCCTTTTCGTCAGGGCAGAGGCGGAAAAGGATCTGGGAGTCATCACTGTTGCCAAGATGAACATGGGCCGGCAGTGTGGGGCCAACCACACCTTGTCGTGCACCCACAGGTGCATCTCGAGCAGGTCCAGGGGGGTGATCCTCCCCCTCTGTGCAGCACTGGTCAGGCCGCAGCTGGAGTACTGCGTCCAGGTCTGGGCGCCGCACTTCAGGAGGGATGTGGACGACATGGAGAGGGTCCAGGAGGCCGCTCGCATGATCGGGGGACAGCAGGGCAGGCCCTATGAGGAGAGGCTACGGGACCTGAACGTGTTCAGCCTCCACAAGAGAAGGCTGAGGGGGGATCTAGTGGCCTGCTACAAACTAGTCAGGGGGGATCAGCAGGCACTGGGGGAGTCCCTGTTCCCCGAGCACCGCCAGGAGTGACCAGGAATAACGGTCACAAGCTGGCAGCGGGGAGATTCAGACTAGACATCAGGAGGCGCGACTTCCCGGTCAGGGCGCCTGGGATCTGGAACCAGCTTCCAAGAGAAGTGGTACAGGCTCCTACCCTGGGGGGCTTTAGGAGGAGGTTAGATGTCCACCTTGCTGGGGTTGTTTGACCCCAGTACTCTTTCCTGCCATGGCAGGGGGTCAGACTTGATGATCTGCTCAGGTCCGTCCCGACCCGACCCGACCAACTATGAAACTATAATGTGTGCCAGCCACTGAATAAGACTGACTTTCTCCCCTCCTTGCAAATCCAGCAATTTCCTTTAATCCTGATAAACCTCTGCAGATTTCTCAGGCAGAATTCGAGTGCAATTACCCAGAACAGGAATCCATGTTGTAGCCGTATTGGTCTAGAGGAAAAAGCAATCAGGACTCGTGGTAGAGGTGATATCTTTTATTAGACCAACAAGATTTGTGCGTATAAAATTAACTTTTCCAAACAAGAGATTTTGCCACCTTCAACTCTCCTATGACATATGGACTTTCATGTCTACCCAGGAGAACGTTTCCAATCTTTTCTCTGATGCCTGATGAAGGGTGTCCGCGCCTGAAAGCTTGCAATTAAAGATTTTTTTTATAGAAATCTAGTTGGTCTGATAAAAGATATCACCACTACCACAAGTCCTGATTGCTTTACCTAGATGCTATCTAGAAAGGCTGGAGCTATCATCCAGCTACGGACATTTTTCCTTACCAGTAGCAAGCTAAATTCCTTATTATTATGGGTTTGGTTAGGTTTGGTTTGGTTTAAATACACAGTTTCTTAATTTAACAGCTACTGTAGCTTCCTCATAAAAGGCAGAGCCTTAGCAAAAGCGGAACAGCTTGCTTTGCACCCAGGGGAACTCCTTGCATGAAGTACAAAGGGAATCAATAGTGTCTGATCCGCAGATACCTTGATGAGAGAAGTTCTTTGTACTGTAGCTTCTCCGCTGGAGCGGTTGCTGGCAGTGACACTGGGATCACAACGTTATCACTATCACAGGAACGCTGCACTTTTCTCCCCTTTGACACCTGCTGAAGTTGCTCACCAGGCAGCAAGGGGAAAACAGAGCATCCGTGTCAATATGGAAGAATATTAGACTAATTTCCTGGAAAGCAACGTCCCCCGCAGAATCCCCTGTAGAAGGCAGGTCCAGAAAGATGGAAACAATGAAAAAATGCTCCAAAAGCAATGACGCCAGACCCCGTGTCCCCTTCAGTCTGGTGAAAAACCCTCCTCAAGCACTTTGAAGATCGCCGTGAAAGGTGAGATGGGTAAGCAGAGGCCGGATAGAGAAGGCCAGCTCTGCAGCAGCTGAACAAAAGAGCTCAGCCAGCGTGCAGCTTGAGAGGATGGGCGCAGGAAAGCTGTCGTGCACCACTGAGCATTTGCTGCCTTTTGTGAAAGGCTCTTTTGTGCGGCTGGAATGAAGTTACCATTAATCCCTGCCCAGAAAAGACCCAACTCAGCATACAACAAACCAGGATATATATATATATTTTTTTTTAAATATCAGGATGACAACCTGGGGGCTGTCAAATGAAGGATGAGCCGTGTCGCTGTCTGCTGTGGCTTTTACTTCAAAGAGCGCCTGTCTCTGATGAGCTGGAGCAAAGCCATGGTCCTGCAATTCTGCTAGGAAAAGCACCAGACTTTGAAATAAAAGCCACTGCAGTATCCCGGGACATCAGTTGGTTTCCAAACCCACACCTCCAGGAGAGCCACGGACCCAACGCCCAAGAACGATCCAGGTTCTGCTGTATTAAGGCAACTACGTTCGAGCATTCAGTAAAGCAATGAAGGCTGATGTAGGAGGAAAGGCCGCTGGGGCTTATATCAAAGTTTATACACATTGCCCTGCTGCCTCTGAGAGAAGCCTTGCAGAAGGGAGAGTGAGCCATGCCAGTGCGAACAGCCTGCCCAGCGCACCCTGAACCAGCTATTGAAGGAAGGACATCTACACCCATTGAAAGCAACCAATTCTGTCACTGTGGACGTGTCTACACATTCATTAATGCGCTTTAGTTGTAGCACCCCACGCACACTGGGGGTATACTTGTGCAGCGGCTTTTTTACGTGGGCAAGATGGCCCCTGTGCTTTTGGCCACGTGCTCAGCACATGGTAAGCTGTGATCTGTGTCTGGGGGGAAATAGGCAAATCCCTCTGCCCTCATTGGCTAGGGGAAGCAGAGGATTCCTCAGACTGATTGGTTGGCAGAGGAACTGGTGTGTGGTGCTGCTCCCTGATTGGACAAAGCCATGGTGATGTCATGCAAAGGGGTATAAAGGGAGCTAGACTGGTTTGGGGTGGGGGAGAAGCTGCTAGGAGCTGCTGAAGAGTGAAGCCCCCTCCAAGGGAGAAGCGGTGCAGATAGCGAAAAGGGAAGCTCAGGCAGAGGGCAGATAAAGGGAGAATTGTCCCAGTGTCTGGGAACACCTCTCTCCTCCTTTTCTTCCCCTTTTCTTTTTTGGAGGTTTTAAGGGGTTAATACTGGAGGGAAGAGTATTGGTTCCTTGGGTTTGCTGGCCAGGATTTAGGCCTGGCAGCTTAAACAGGGTAGGACCCTGGGTGTTGCTAATCCAGCCAGTTTTGGGCTGTCTGTAACCATTAATCAACTGGTTCCTTTGGAGTTTTCCCGCAGTTTTCATTTCAACAGGCCATATAATCCAGCCCAGAAGTGTGGGTTGCATGCATGCCGTCAGGAGCTGCAGTCACCCCCGCACATGTATACAGCCTCTCCTTGGGAGCGAAGATTGCCACGCCAGAGCACCGAGGAGCCCCTTGCACCACCGAAGGACCCACGCTCTCAAGCATCTTCCCCTGGTGCAGCACAACCTATAGACTATGTTGTGTACTTAGCAGTGTTTCACGTTGCATTGGGTGTTTTTCCTTGTTTTGTGTATTAAATGTGTTTTTAGTTACACTGCTTATAAGCAGGGGGCAGTTGTTTATGCAGGACACCATGATAATTAATTGTTTCCAGATTTCTGGGTGGGGGGTCGAGACTCAGGTATAAATTTATGAGGTTCCCCAAAATGTGAACCCGGCCTTGTGATGCCAACTGGTGCCCAGCAAAAGGTTTAGAAAAATCCACCTCATTAGGCTACTTTAGTGAGCATTAGCTAAAGAGCAGGGTTTCCTGTGATGCTTTAATGCACATTAAAATAGGCTAATGCACATTAAAGTGTATGTGTAGACATGCCCTGTGCCTGTTACATTTAGGTGAGGAATAAGGGCCAGAGTAATTGAATATTGTCACAACCACCGTATCCCACTTTTGTCTTCATATGACTGAAGGCACAAGGCTGGGCACGTGCCAGGTGCCAAACACCACATATAATGTTGTGCTGATACGTCTTTTCAATAAAAAGTCTTTTTCTTTCAGTGGTGTCTGGCTTCCTTGTGACCGTATCCAAATGTATGAAACAAAGAAGCACTTCAAAGGCAGCAGCTGTAGGCTGCATCATAAGACTTCCATGGGCACGTCTGGCTGTGCTACTTCCTACAACTACAAGGTAATTGGTGTTAAAAAATATCATCTCTTTAATGACAACAATTAGGAATGTCCACTGCGATGCGTTCAGCAAGGAAAGATGCTGCCATTGGGGTTCGTTCTGTCTAGAGTGACTGGAAAGAGAACAGGAGCAAGCTGTGAGCGCAACCGAAGTAGAGAAACGTGGCAGAGATAAGCAGATACACACCAGCTTTGATCAAGGCAGAAAAGCACCCAGATGCTTCTTTGTGGCTTGCCAGCTAGTTCATTCCTCAGCGCACGGCTGGGGTGCCTGCAGCAGCCGCTCGCTTTGGTAATGTAACCCATGAGCAGGTATTTCTGCTCACGTTAGGGTGGCCAGGTCTTCTGCAATGTGGAAGATGTCCAAGGCAATCGCCACTCGAGGTTGGCAGACTACATTCGCTGTTGCTTTCCAGAAGGGAGATGGGAATATTTCAGCTGCGTGCCCAGCACTTGAGTCACCTTTTAAAACCCATCTGTTCAACCACCCCTCTCGCCAGCACGTGCTTTTCCTCAACTGACTGGCTGCAGAGAGAGGTGAGTCATCCCTCACAAAACGGGACGTCTTCAGAGCCTTGAGCTTATGGCTCAGTCTCCGTTGCCTGTCCTTTCTCAGTAACACATCACTGTGTGAGAGGAGGGGGTTGCCTAAAACAAAAAGAACGGGCTTTTCTGATATGCACGAATCCTCTCTCTGCCCATGTGCAGAGACCGATTCTGCACAGGCCTTTGCACTTGTTCAGATGGATGCGGTGAATCACGCAGCTAAGCAGTTAAAAATCCTGTCCATCTCAGCCCTTTCTCACGGTACAGAAGCACAGCATGAAAGTACTTCCAAGCCCAAATCCACCCTACAACAAAGCACAGGCCAAAACAATCCAGTCAGAGTGTGGCTTCCCGGCCACACCTCCACCCACGGGATCCTGTGCTGGCTTAAGCTATTTCCAGTTGCTTGTTTCTTGACAATAGTTTGTGTCACTGCCTGAGAAGCCTTTCCCAAGTCTTCCCCATTTCAGATTCTGTTGCCTCTCCTCTTTAATGGGATTTAAAAACAAGCCAAGGTGCAATTAAAATAATCACATGCTGCTAAAGTAGATGCTTTCACCTTTGCCGCCGAAGGACAAGTGCCTTGTCCCAGTTTTTTCATTTTGTTTTTACACAGCATGCAGTTGACTTGTAGAACTCATTGCCACAGCAGGTTGTAGAGGGAAGACCGTATAATCAGGTGTGAAACAGGGACCAGACAAATTACAGGGGACAGGTCCATTGGGAGCTATTAAAATAGAACCATCAGGATGTGACCTCTGATGTCCCTTAACCAATGATATTGGATACCAGAGAGGATCTGGCAGGGGAAGGAGTCTACCAATGTTCAGAAGACTAAGGTCCTCCACCAACAAGCTCCCAATGAACAGTCCCCAGCTCCAGTAATCCAGGTCCATGGTGAGACTCTGGAGAACACCAAGTATTTCCCGTATCTTGGAAGCCATCTCTCACACAAGGCCAACATCAACGAAGAAATCCAATGCTGCCTCAAATGTGCAAGTGCAGCCTTTGGATGGCTGAAGAAACAGGTGTTTGTGATATCAGATCCAAAACCAAGCTCATGGTTTATTAAGCAGTTGTGATCCCCGTGGACAACATGCAGGAGACACCTCAAGAAGTACCAGCAATGCTGCCTGATGAAGATCCTTTGAACCAGTGGGAAGACAGGTGCACCGACATCAGCAGCCTCTCACAAGAAAATACCACAAGCAGGGAGGTGATGATCATCCAACATCAACTTTGCTGGGCTGGCCACGTTATGGGGAAGCGATCCATATGACGGTCCAACTCCAGACTCATACGGTTATGCGTCATACGGTCCAACTCCAGACTCCCAAAGCAAGTCATTCTCCCAGCTCAGTCAAGGTGTACACTCAAGAGGAGGGCAGAGAAAGCGCTTAAGGCCAACTTGAAAAAAATATAACATCAACATCAATTCATGAGAGACTAATCGCCCAGGACCGCCCCAACTGGAGGAAGAGTCTGCTGCAGGGATCTCAGTACTGTGAAACCTCATGACAACAACAGGAGATGGAAAAGTGTAAGTGGTGGAAGCAGTGTGTCATGGACTGAACCAAGGACCCAGAGCCACCTGCCCCATATAGAAATAAGTGCCAGAGCTGGAACAGAGCTTGGTAATCCCGGATCCATCAGCCATCTTTGGACCCACAAATAAGACAATCATGGAAAATAATCATCCTTGACTGCAAGTGCCTGCTGGCAATGCTAGACATGCTCTGTCCATATGCACTCCCTCTCACCATCTACTACTTGCACTGTCAGAGACAGGATTGTGGGCTAGATAGACCCTGCTTTGACCTGCCGTTCATATTCAGTTGCTTAAGCCCCTGCAGTTGCCAAAACTTCTTGTAAAGAAGGAAGAATTACATTTCAGTATGACAGTTTTGCAAGCTGTGTTGGCTCTATTCCCACCTTGGGAATACATGCCCCATGAACACAAGATCATATTCTTACTGAAGAAGTGTCTGTTGTGGTTGCAACCGTGGGTGCCTTCTTGCTGTGCAGTAGCTGCTGAAGGCATACAGTGCTCTCCAGTTCTTTTAAAAGAATCCAGACGATACAGGAGTCTACGGTAGCAGAGAAGGAGGCAGGTTGTGGAATATACCATTATGGAAAAGACCACTTCTGGAAGGATTTTTTGGGTGCTGTAGCTTCTTTGAGTGAGTGTCCAGAAGCACGTGGCTTCTGGTGATTTGCAGCAGCAACCTCATGCCTTGGAAATGGGTGTTCACAATCTATTAAAAAAGATGCTCTGCCAAACCAGAAGGCCTCCACCCACAAGCACAAGGGTGAAGTTTGGCTGCTTGATAAATGTCCAAGATGAGAATAGAGACAAGGATTTTTGTGGGTGATGTCTTTTAGTGGCCAGCTGTACAGCTGGGAGGGATACAGACAAGTTTTAGGGTGCCACTGTACCCTTCTTCAGGTCTCCAGTGGTACCCAAAAACTTGCCTATGTTCCTCCCAACTATACAGTCAGTCCAGTAAGAGATATCACCCACAAAAATCCTTGCCTCTCGCCTTCTTCCTGGACCATCATTGCTACTACATCGTCCTAACATACCACGAGATGAAAATCCCTATAGAAGATGCCACAGAAACTGGGGGAGCTGTGGTAGAATGGGGCCTGATCTGGGAAGGCAAAAATCAGGTAAGTCGTTTTGGCATGGCAAAGAACATCATCTAGTTTAATATTAAATAGCAGCAGCATGCTAATCAGGTCAAGACTGAACACAGTTTGCTGAATTACATAGTCTCTGTGGACTGTGTCTTTGTATAAAAGGGGGGGTTTGAACTGGAGAACTAGATAGGAAGACTTCTCACCACCTGTAGCAGGCATACAGTCATGAAATTCAGCTGACTCTTTTAAACATCTTTGTCTCCAAATAGGAGGAATTGCAACTGCAGAATAAGGGCCCTTCATTGAAATGAACAGCATGTAATTACTCACCACACGAGACAGAGCATGGGGCAGAAGCCAGAAGCCAGCAGTGCTATATGCTCTATTAAAGACATCATATCAGCATCTACAGCCTGGATACAGAGGTTTTGTGGCTATGCAGCATGCACAGTTGGACCATGCACAGCTGCACTTCATGGCGAGAGGTTTCTGGGGCTAACAAAAAAAATAAAAGGATCGGGCATCTAAAAACAGTCAGTGTTTGCTGAGAGCGATGTCTGTGTTCAGAACAAGAGTATTCAGGGATTGATTTGTACAGACACATTAGTTGTCATGTCCTAACAAAGCTTTCAGAAAGAAGTCAGACACATTGTGGAAGTCGGGGGTCACAGAAACCCGTGAATATTTGGATGCAATTTCCCCACCGACCCTCCTGGAATAAGCAGAGCTCTGCAGCTCATTCAACCCAAACAGCATGCTGAATGAATCTTTTGCCTACTAAAGCCTTCATTGTGCTGGTAAACAAGATTGATGGCAGGGGGAGATTGGCACCTTATAGAGTAACTAAATCAGAGAGGCATAAGCAGCAGCTTGAGCCGTATTGGCTTTACGTTCCTGACAATAATGGCGGAGGGGGCCTTGAACGGAAAGGAGTTGAATACATCAAGATGTTTAAGCATTGCGTCGAGCAACAGAAACTAGCAGGTTATATGGAGAGTACAAGGGGACAACAAGACAAACCAATCTTTATAGGAGAATGTTACACTTTGCAAGAAACAGCTTAAAAAGGGAGTTGGAAAGGCCAGTATAAAATAGGCTCTTTTCGACCTTATCACTTCAAGGCAGCGATTCTCAAGCAGGGTGCCTGGAGTGCCTTGAGATCCTTACAAGGGTGCTGTGGGATGTGAGCGCTGTCGGGTGTGCAAACTTGAGTCACAAGCTAAACCCGGCGATTTCAACAGGAATCCGCAGTGTCGCACACATTCTGGCCTCTCACGGTCTTTCTGAGTTCTCCGCAACAGAAAAAGCGGCTCTTATTTTTTCTGCAGCCAACAAGGGAAAACTAAGAGCTGGCGTTTTCTGAGGGGGCCCGTGAGTCTAACAAGGAGCACCTTGGGCCTAAAATGGTTGAGAACCACCGCCCAAAGGCAAAGGGTGAATGGCGAGAAGCAGAAACCATCACTGCAGAAATTGCAAAGCCCAGTTTGGCCAAGCACTGCTCAGAAAGGCAGCAGGACTCAGCGCGTGACTGGGCTTAGCACGCCAGGCCTTGTCAGTGCCGGCAGGCATGAGGAGATGCCTTGGATCCACATGTGAAATGGGGACAGTGCCTCTCCTCAGAGAGGTGCATGTAAAGTGCACGGAGTTCCTTGCGTCTTCCTAAAAGGAAACACAGACCCTAAATACAACAGAAGAGCAGGAGAGTTTGTATTGCAGCGGCTAAACTTGCTGACATCTCACACCTACCTCCCAGCTCGGCTGAGCCCCCAGGATAGCTGAAACCTGCCATCGTTTCCTGTCGTGGCAAACGGGGTGGCAATGCTGCTGGCATCTGGTGCAGGGCACAGGGGCCAGGCTAACCAACTGTTCTTTGCTGAATCTCTTCATCCTCCACACTGCACAGAGCTGCTGCCGGAGGGGCTTGCACAGAAGCTGCAACCAAGGATGAAATCAGAAGCTGGGCTTTGTTCAGGAAGAGAGACGTGAAGCATAGCACTGCCTTGGGATGGCTTTGCTTACTGTGTCCCTGAAGCAACTCATCACTTCTATCGCCTTGTTCTCATCACACCTCAGCTCCTTGTTATCCTACCGTGCGCATTTCTTCGTGGGTGCAAAACAACTCGTGGTGATTTTTTCCCATCTAAATGGAAATGAATGCTGCAGGATTTCCATAGTTATATTGTCATCAGCTGCAAAGCTCTGGGATTCTTGCATCTGATTGCTGGGGGTGCTCCCACAGCGCCGTGTGCGGTGGAATGTCTTCTCCCCTATAACTTGGAAGGGAAATGACTAATTAGGTTATGCAAGTAGGCCGGGCTGTCTACAACACAGAATCATCCTATGCAAATATCCCGCAGTCCCTCGCAGTACCAGAGCCGGGGACAAATACACTCACATTTCTGGAGTGCATGTTACCCGTACAAGGACTGGTTCATGATAGATCTGGTAACTACCCTGGAGAAAAGCTACGACTCCACAGGTAGTATCCAAATGGTCCTGCCCTGATGATTCTTCCGCTTGGTAGTTTTATGTCTTGTCATGCTCTTGTAAGCAGGTCCCTCACCCAGCTTCTTTATCGAGGCCAGACAGCTCCCTGGCCGGGTTTACAGACTATTTTACCGGGGCAGCCTTGACCGCACAGGAGAAGAACAAGCAAACAGACAAGTATGTGAACTGCAGACAAAACCCAAGAGCTGTGGTCTTTCTTCAGACCCTGGGAGGCATTACATAGGCCAGTGCTTCCCCTAAGCCCTGCACCTCCCCTCCTCCTGCCCCTTGCCCTCTGCTCCAGTTCTTACCTGCCTCTCTAGCTCCACCCTCAACTACTGATGGGAATGGGATCCTATGACCCCAGCTGACTTCCTGCCCTTTGGGCAGGGGGCTGGACTCGATGATCTCCCGAGGTCCCTTCCAGCCCCGATGTCTATGAAATCTATGAAATCTATGATCGTCAGCCGCAGCTGGTCCCAGCCTTCCAGCCAGGCAGCCTCCTAACTGTTTGCTACCAGCCCCTGGGTCTCAGGCTGAGCAGCTCCTTTGCAGCTCTGCTATGGGGTACCCAACTTTTTTCCCTCCAGGATGGGACATCCTCTAGAGCCGTGGTTGTCAACTGGGGGTATTCGTACTCCTAGGGGTACTTGAAAAGGTCATGGGGGTACGCAGAATGAATGGGGAAAAGTTACTGTTTTATAGAGGTGCACCGATACATCGGTCCCGTATCAGATTGGCACTGATATAAGGAAACTTGACTGTATCGGCAATTGGCTTTTTTTGGGCTGATGTGGCCGATAGTGTGCCCAATAAATGCCCCATGCATGCGCATGGCCGCAGTGCAGCACAGGGGCAGCCAGGAGCGCAGCCTGGCAGCGTGGAGAGCAGCTGGATCTAGATGGCTGGTAAGTCTGTTGTGAGGGAATGAGACTGGGGCTAGGGCAGGGGGGCCCCCAGCGGCCAGCCAGCAACTGGGGGTGGGGGAGGGTGCCCAGTGGCATGGTGGTGGTGGAAGTGCCGGCACTTCTGTCATCGATGTGCTGCCGGAGAAGCCAATTTTAAAGGGGGCACAAGTGCTCTCTGTGCCCCCTCTACCAGCTGGAGTGCTCACTGTCAGGGGGGCACCAGCGCTCTCAGGGGGGGCACATGCCCCCCCATGCTCTCCCCTATGTGTCGGCTATGGTCAGGGTGGCACCGGGCTCTTCCTGGCGCGGGGGCTGAGCCGGGCTCTGCTCAGGGCAGGCAGCGGTGGCACTGGGACAGGGGGAGGAATCTTGGGTAGGAAAATAAAACAGATGAGAAGCATCTGTGCCATAACTGCTAAGCCAAGGTGCTTTATCAAAGAATTTGTTTACTCGTGATGAACTCTTTACTTCTCTGCCTTCCTTTTAACAACACAGATGACAAGAAAAACTGATCCTTCCAAGTTAGTCCAGTACCCCATGTCTGGATAGCTTCTCAATAAATTGCCCATTGCCCCAGAAGCAGTCTTGTATTCTCTGGGTGAATTCTGCAGTGGAGAATACAAGCTGAGTTTCTTATGACACAAGTTGGAGGTAACGGGCCACAAACTCCTGGAAGACCATTTCAGGCGTAACACTAGGAAAAACTCTTTCACAGTCAGAGGGTCCAAACTGTGCAATAAGCTCCCTGCAGAGGTGGTGCAATCGCCTACCCTGGAAACCTTCAAGAGGAGACTGGATGGTCACCTTGCTGGGGACACCTGACCCCAGTTGTCTTTCTTGCCTAGTGCAGGGGGTGGGGGCTGGACCCGATTATCTTGCAAGGTCCCCTCCGGCCCCTAACATCTATGAATCTATAAACTGTACCAGGAAATCTATGATAGGTATTTTACCTGATCAGAAAACACTGCCAGGTATCAAAGGCATGGTGTGTATTTCATGTCACAAAATTATTTGAAGCTTTAGGCTGGACTGGTCCAACTTTTGCAGACTTATTAATACCTCCATTCATCAGCAGCTGTTCTATACAACCCTCCACTATGGGATCTCAAAGGACTTTTAAAATTACAAACACACTTCTGAACAATCCTATTACCTCTGTTTTACGGATGAGATGCAGGTTAACCAACAGGACCCAGCAGTAAGCAATCCTGAGGCTCTTTTCTGCTTCTGGCTTTTCTAATGAAACTTTTTTCCTCAGAACACTAAATAACTTTGAATAGTTTAGCTTGTAAAACTGGTACTTTGCAACGGATGTACCAATAAAAATAATTACGCAAAAGGCAGGAACAAACTGTCCTGGGTGGACAGAACACAGGAATAAGAAGCTTAAAAGTGACTACAACAGGGGTGGGCAATTATTTTGACTGGAGGGCCACTGAATGAGTTTTGGTGTACTCTCAGTGGCCATACTCTCTCCCCCACCATGCTGCCTGGAGCTGTAGCACATCCTGAACCCCATCCTTGACCCAGAACCCACTGGCCCCATCTGCAGCATAGACAATGCAGGAGTGCTGACAGTGGGGGGTCACAACTCTGGCTGGGCTGCAGCCCCGCACCCTGCCATTGGCACATAAATAGATCCACTGCCTCCGCTGCTGCCAGGCACCGGGTCTGGCTGGGCTGTCAGCGCAGAAATCTGGGGGGGCACATACCCTCCCGTGCCCTTCAATCCATCACCTATGGTCCACAGCTGACACCACCGCCTGTGAAGAAACAGCCATGGGCATGTGCCAGCATCAACAATGGATGTGCCCGCAGGTTCCAGGTGGGGACAGGGGCATCCATCTGGACCCATGGCTGATATCGCTGCATCAGCATTGTGCAGAAGCAGTTCTGGCTGCCCACTCAGTGCGGCAGAAGCAGCCTCACCTGGCACCACGTGGCAGCTGGAGCCTCCAGCCACCCGCGAGCCGGATCCCATGAGTTGGCAGCTGCCTACCCACAAGCTGGATACTATTGGTTGGCTGGCTGGGTTTGGCCCATGGCCCATATTTTGCCCACCCCTGGGCTAGAACATAAATAGGAACAATGCAAGAAATGTCATTGTAGGCATTCAACACATTCTCCTGCCTCTGTAGCCTAACACAAAAAAGAGAGAGGGTTCCTGTTTTGAAAACAGAAAATTGGAAGAGAACAGATATACACAGTATTCTTCCAGCACCATGCCTCTTTCCATGAGGAAATAATTGCTCTGTGAACTTGCCCCAAATGACCTGATAATCTTCCCTTGGTTTTGCACAAAAGTACACCTAAAGCACTGAAAGGAAACTGAGTTTTGATGCTACTTCCACCAGGGTCTTTGCCAGATGGCTGTTGAATTGTCTGGGGCAACAAATCTAAACTAGGATTTGGGCTAACAATCCCTAAATTCCCCTCTTGGACAGGAAAGCTCTAACAAAAACTGAGCTGGAAGTGAGTATTAAGGGAGACAACCCAGACTGGAGGGGATAAACAGCAGATTGGCCTCTACCAGGGCACAGAACACGCACCCTGATAATAGTATTTTAGTGCCTAGATTTCTTAGCAATTTAACATTTACTATTTAAAAAACGTATGTCTACTAGATGCCAGAGGAAACATCTCCAATCACTTGAACATTCAAATAGATTATCATAAAGGTTTCTTTCCGGCTCTTGAAGAAACATGAATAATTAACTAAATCAGAACTTTGGAATATTTTCCCATTGGTCAGGACATGTCACCTCTAGCTAATTTTCTACACACAGTAATCAGCGTCTAGCTTTCCAACAAGGATGGGGCTGAGAAAGCAGACATTTCTGCAGCCCAAACAGGCATAGTTACAATTGCAAGCATTAAAAACAAGTTTTCTGATTCTGCCAGGATGCTTGGTGTGGAAAGAAAGCCAAGGCATAAGCAGCCACCCAGCTGCAATCAAAGAGCATATTCAGCACCGAGGATAGTCTAAAAGAGGATTCTCAAACTGGCGGCCCACACGTAGTTAATTCACAGGCCTCAGGCTCCCAGCCTGGCCCACTCCCCCCATCTCTCCTGCTCTTGCATCTGCCATCTCCAGAATCCTGCTCCTGCCTCCAGCTGCTGCTTCTTACCTTGCTTCTGGGGACAGGGCAGGGTGGCAGATCTGAAAAACCTATGCAGCACCTCAGGGGTTGGACGACACTGGTCTAAAACACCAGGGGGGCAACTTTTTGGCAGAGGTGCCACAAATTAGCCCCATGCCCCCTTTGAATGCTACTCTGATCCCAAAGCCCCTACCTGATTGACTGCCCTGCTTTCTGCTCTGCCCACCTTGCCACTCTGCTGCCTGCCCCCTTCCTGCCCTGCTGCACGCCACACACAGAGGCTGCCCAGGCCACTGCCTCAGGTTGGCTGCATCTGCTCTAAAACATTATCATAGTTACCTGAATCCAAGACAACTTTGAATTTAAGATGAGCCCCCAAATGATAAACGTGTTATAGTTTTGCATGCCTAAAATCTAATTATTGGAGGGTTGTCTTAAATTCATCCCTCCCACTGCTGCAGCAGGAAAAGCAGTGGCAGGGACAAGGGCAGTGGCTGCAGCTTCAACTCCGGGCTCCGGGCTCAAATCTAAGACAAAGACGCAACAGCTTTTGACTCCCTGATGTTGAATAGGAGAAAAAACCTTGCCTTAGGTTTGAGTAAATCCAGTAACTTGATGCAACTGAACGGTCTAGAATTGCATCCAGTCCATCTCTGGACTCAACAATGACTCCTCTGTTTATTGGAAGCCTTTTCTCCTCCTATCAAGGGACTGTCAATGGTGGCAATTATTTGTGTTATTTATTAGGCACTTTCTTTTGGATAGAAAAACTAGGAAATGTTCAATTTTCCTTCTAGGGCAGGTTTCCCCTCCCCGATGAGAATATAAAGATATGTGCTTTATGCAGAAGTTTAATCAATTCCAATACTAATCAATTTTTAGACTAGAAATGGATTCATGGTGTTGTTTATCAGCAATGCAAGAAGCTAATCCAATTTTCACCTTTGTGCTCACTCTGTACATATAAGAAGGCAGTGGGAGGGAGTTGTAGTCATGTCTTTGGTCTTACTTTGAGTATCTCTTACTCCCCAAAAATTCAGAAGTCTTTGAAAGGAAGCACTGAAAGCCTCTGAGAAAGAGGGAGCATATTACAAGATACAGTATCTCATCAAGTGTATGGCAGAGAATAGGAAAGTACCAATTACAGATCATGCCTTATACTTAATATAATGGCATGTGTTCTGAAAATGTCCTTTATTAGGAACAAGAGTGAAACTTCCCTTCTTAAAACCTCTTTAGGTTGATAAACATGTTGCCTAAGAAACCCTATCTAAAGTTAACCTCATTAAATCCCAAGTAACTGTTCAGAAGTCAAACTCTTAATAAGATGAGGTGCTCACCCTTTCTAGCAATTATTGCTTCTTTAGTGATATAGGTTGCTTGATTTAATGTGAAGACCTCCCTTCACAGTCTGCAGACTCAGCTTTTGAATCATACTGGGGAAAAAAGAGTGAACAAGAGTAAAATGCACTGGAGTTGGAGAGATCTACTTATCAAATACAAGAGCAAGTGAAAATGCAATACCAAGAAACAGAAGTCCCTTCCCATCCCATACCCTGAATCCTGCCATCTCCATTCCTTCTGGGCACATGCTCCAATCTGCACCCTCTGGCTTTTCTGAGGGAGGGTGGATGAAAGCTGTGAGAAATGCTAGTAGTCTGTCAGGGACCTACTTTCCCCTTCCATCACATTTGGTCCCATCTATTTCCTTTGTCTGACCTATAAAAACAAAGTTGTCTCCTGCAAAATGCAACAAGTAGTTTTGAAGTAGGACAGGTTTGCCATGGTTGGGACTGCTCAGCATTTAACCTTGCAGGGAACATTTGAAAATAAGCATTTATATTTTGTAGCGTGGTTTTCATCATGTGGACAAAAGGGGAATTTCACTCAACATTTGCACTAGAGAAACCAATTTAGTTGAAAGAAATATATGTATTTAGGGGTACAGAGAAGAGATGGTTGTTAGAAGCAAGGTTTTCTTAGGGTGATTCATCTTTTTGTGGACTAACGGCATAGTTGGGACAGTGTTAGACAAGCAAGACACTGCAAGACATTCATCAGATGAGAATGTTTAAGCTGTTAGAAGGGGCAAAGGAGAGCAAATGAAGCAAGCTTGGCAAATATCACTTCTCCATTACATAATACAAAATGCCATAATCTTTATTAAAACAATACTAGAGCTTAGGAGCCTGCTGTTGTGGTTCAGTGGCAGACTCTTTGTCTGTCGGGCAGGAGACCCATGGTTGATTCCTGGATGTGTATATATCTACAGCCATCGAGGCACCAAATGTCTGGATTTGGTCTGGCCTTCGGATTCTGCCTCAATGGTCTAAAGAGGGATGGAAGATCTGGGCAGCCTCCACTCCTCCGTGCTCCTGCCTAGGTGTATGTGTGGACAGTCCTGGTGACCTCTCGTGTACATCGTGATCCAGAAGGGTCAATGGTTACCTGCTGCTGATAGAGTTCAGGGCACAGCCCTCAGAAGTTATGCTATGCTGGTAAACTTACCAACAAACTTAACTGTGCCATCATGCAGGGTTGCCTTACAACCCGAGCAAGTACATGATACCATCCTAGTTCCCAAAGTAAATGAAAGACATTGCAATATTTGTTTAATCCAGGTATACACGGAGATTTAAGAGTCTTATAATGATTTAGTATATCTTTATCAAATTACTGTTTAAGATTTGCTTTTCTAATAATTGATCAAGCAGCCATGTAATCCATTCATTCTGTTGTATCCCCCCATAAAAGAAACACCAAAACCACCCAGCAGACAAGGCTCTTTGGGTAAATCTGATATATTTTATTGGACCAACTCAAAAGACATCAGAATTACCCATTTCTTTAGACCAACACGGCTACACCCTCCACCCACAAAACCACCCGTACATTTGGGTTCCAAACAACAGTGCTTTCCATTATACAACTACGTGAGAAGTGGATGCACCGCTCTACTAGCATCTCATGGCACTGAAAAATTAGGAGGCTGTTAATTAGCCTCCACAGCTAGTTAAAGGAATACCCCCAAATGCTGACACGTTATACTTCCCTTGAGCGCAATGAAGCCTGTGGATGGATAGTTACCAGAAATCAGGGGCTTCACCTTGCAGACACACCCAGCTCCCTTTACCCAGAAAAGCAGTCCCACAGATGTCACTGGGGTGAGGAATGGCAATGGTTTTGGGTCTTTCACCTCAAGGTGGCAGATTGAAATCCAGCCCAGGCTTGGGCACAAAGAACCTGTTCCTGAAAGGTACCGGACACCCATTTGATAGAGAATAGCGTAGCCCAGGTTCAAGAGCAACAACATGTCTGAGATGAGCTGCAGGTTTTGTATAATTCCTCATACGGGTAAGGTTGAACAATACCCTGATTCCTAAGGCTGAAATTTGGTTTCAGACTTAAGGCATCTGTGATGTGTACGGTTCCAGCTTTGTTGGACAAGAGTACATATGATTTTTGCTATGCAGAGGAGGGCACAAGGACAATCAGGCACTACCTCCTAGTACAGGTGTTTCTGTGAAAGCACCATAACATGGCTCTTGCAAGGACCATCACCTGGAGAGACTGGAATGAATTCCTGATTAACCCTGTAGGTGCCTGGAGACGGTCCCAATTTCCCTTCTGCCTCCCTCTTGCTGTGCCGGTTGCTCCCTGTGTTTCCTTCTTTGTCTTCAAGCCCTGCATCAACTACAATTAAAGCACACAGGCAGGGCTTGCAGCAGCCAACCATTTTATTAGGGGAAAACGCAACAGCTATTGACCTCTGGTGCTTCATGTGAGAACTGCAGTGGCACAAATGGCCTCCATCTCCGGCCAGGGCCAGGCCTTGCTCTCCAGGACTGGGCTCTGCTCCAGCCAAAGAAAGGCCCAGACCCACATTATCATACCCAGCCCACACCTTTCAGCTGGAATGGATTGCAGGGCCAGGACCTGCAACATCCCACAGACCTTTAGAGATGGGATCTAGACAGCTTGGACCATGGACCTAGCCAGGGGACTCTAGTTGCCCCTTCCCAACCGAGACTCAGGGCAGCTTGCAGCATGAGAAACCGACTCAGAGAAAAACAGAATAAAGCAGAGACCCATGACACAGCCCCTCAGCCCAGCTGCGGTGAGGCAGGCATTTACATGAGTACATCTAGGATGTTCTTTTTCCTCTCATATACTTAATTTCCCCCTCTACACATCATTAACGTGGCAGAGCCACACAATGGCTTTATTGTGGATGCTTGTCGGGACTTCATCCTGGGTACCCGGGTGTGCTGCAGACGTGAGGAGGTGGTCAGCAGTCTGTGGTGCAACACCACACTCACATATCGGACTGTGCTCTAAGCTAGTCTTATAGAGCGTGGCATTAAAGCATCCAGCTCCAGAGTGAATCCTGTTTAGTTTAATCCATAAATTGTGGATTATGGATATAGGAACTTGCAGATTTACGGATCTAGGATGTTGAAAAGCAAGGTGCAGATGGTGAAGCGCATCATCACATATAAAGAACATCTATTTTTCTCCAAGTGAAAAGAAACTAGAAGCTTTACTAATAGGCCTGAGGACTGGATGAGTCCATTAAAAACTGAAGCAAAAGCAAATATAACTTCACTGGAATGAAAGAAGTATCTGCAGGGCTGTGAAACAGGAGCTCCATCACCAGGAGCAGGGAAGGGACAGCAGAATTGCAGAACAAAGGTTGGTTGATCAGTGGACTATCAAGACCATTAAAAGGAAGAGGGTTGTTAACACCTGTGGGATGACGAGTGTAGAAGGGATCTGAGAGGTGACAATGGAGTCCCTCTGCACTGCCTGACCAGGAATGCTGCTGTCACTGCCAGGCAGCTGGTTTCAAACTATGGCTGGAGCAGGACTCAAAGGGGAGTGCTAATGCACCACTGCACCCCCTGGGATCCACCTCTGGGCATTAGGCAGCCAGAAACACCCAGGCTCAGGCTGCCTCAAGAGGGAGGTAGCTCCAGGGCTGAGGGGTGGTGGCTGGCAACCCTCTCCCCCCATTTCAGCCCAGCAGACTCAGCACATGGCTGGTCCTTGCAGGAGGCTGCCCTTGCGGGGCAGAGGGACGGGTTCCCCTCGGGGCCTGGCTGTTTAGGGCTTTGTAGGTCACACCCAGTGCCTTGAATTGCACCCGGAGGGCTGGGGAGGCTGCAGGGACAGTGGCACTACTACAACAGGGAGCCTGTGGCTGAGATGCCAGGGAAGGGGTGGACTGGGAACCAAGTACGTGGGGCGCCCAGCACCGGCCCCCCCGCCATGGGCTGGCACTGGAAGCTGCCAGCCCCGCCAATGAGTGCGTCTTCTCCTGCCGGGTCACGGCCGGCGACACTGGCAGCAGGGAGGGCGCCGCAAAGGTCTGTAGCAGCCCAGTCCCGTACAACCACACTTTCCGGTCCTGTATAGCAGCCTGGTCCTATACAGTGACACTGCCCTGTCCCATATAGCAGCCTGGGCCTGTACAGCCCGGGCCTGTACAGCCCCCCGACCTCCCACAGGGCAGCTCAGTCCCATGCTGCCTGGTCCTATACAGCAGCACTGCCCTGTCCTGTCTGGCAACCTGACCCCATACAGCCCCCCTGATGAGTCCCACAGGGCAGCCCATATAGCAGCACCACCTAGTCCCATACAGCAACACTGCCTGGTCCCATACAGCCCCTAACAAGTCCCATAGGGTACCCTGGTCCTACATAGGAGCACTGCCCAGCTCAGCCCCATACAGCAGCCTGGTCCCAGACAGCAACACTGCCTGGTCCCATACAGCAGTGGTCTCCAGATTGGGGTGCGCAAATGATCCATTGGGGTGCAGGAAGAAAATATTGGAACTTCTATTTATATTTACATTTAACTAAAAAAATAAGAAAGAAATTAAACTTTACTAATATTTAACATGTGGATTGACACTGGCGCCCTCACTCGGTCTGTGTGTCAGACAGTCACATGTCACGTAGGGTATGCGAGGTGTCCTGAGGGAAGAGTGGGAGCTCCACAGCGTGGAGGTACGGTAGTACAGTGGGCAGTGGTCTCCAAACTTCGTACAGTGTTACACTGAGTAGTGCATGGATATCATTTATAAATAAATAACTATACATATATTCATAGAATCACAGAAGTCGGGTTCAAGGGACCTTGTAGATCTGCAAGTGCGACCCGCTGCCTGGGCAGGAGAAAAACTGGGCTCAAATGACTCCAGCCAGGTAGGCATCCAGCCTCCTCTTAAAGCCCCCCAGGGTAGGAGCCAGCACCACTTCCCTCGGAAGTTGGTTCCCGATCCTAGCCGCCCTGACCGGGAAGTCGGGATGTGTAATCTAAACCTCCTCTCCAACAGCTTGTGGCCATTATTCCTTCTTATGCCGGGGGGAAACAGTGTCTCCCCCAAACCCTTCCGGTCCCCCCTCGTGAGTTTATAGATGGTCACCAGGTCCCCCCTCAGCCTTCTCTGGTGAAGGCTGAAGAGGTTCAGGGCCCGTCGCCTCTCCTCGTGGGGCCTGCCCTGCTGCCCCCTGACCATGCGGGTGGCCTCCTCTGGGCCCTCTCCGTGCTGTCCACAACCCCCCCGGAAGTGGGCGCCCAGAACTGGACGCAGTGCTCCAGCTGCGGGTGCATGCTCCAGATGTTGTTACTAGCTGCATGATCAAAAAAGTTCGGAGACCACCGCCCACACAGCACCCCCACCCCCGCGCGCGCCAGCTCCCGCTGGCCCTGCCCCACCCCACTGGCCTCACTGGTTGCTATGGCGACACGCCCCCTCTCCCTCCACATCCGGTAGCCGGTCGGCAGGGGCGGAAGTCGGCGCGTTCAGTTCCGGGTCATGCCCCGGAAGCGTAGCGCGCGGGCGCCCGGGAGCGGTAGTCCCGGCGGGCGAGGGCCGGCGCCGCGGAGTTGCGAGGAGGTCGGTGCGGGGGCCCGGCGGGGCGGGGTAGAGGGCGGGGGGCCGGGCCCGAGGCTCGCGGGCGCGGGGCGGGGTCCGCGCCGCCCCACAGCCGAGCGGGAGGGCCGCGGGGTCGCATCCTCCGCGCCCGGCTTTGTGGAGACTCGCCGGCCCGGGCCAGACCCTCTGGAGCTGCGTCCGGCCGGGGGGGCTCAGCATCTTCCTGCCGGAAAAAAAAGGCCCCCATCGCCGGGGTCCGAAACGGGCTCCGGCATCCTCCGTGATAACGCCTCGGGGCGGCCGGCTCCTCGTGCCCTGTTAGTCGCGGGCGCGACGGAGCTCGCGAGTGGGACCGACCGCCCGCCCGTCCCCCCGTCGCGGGGGAGGCTTTCGTAGCTCGTCGGGTCCTTCTGACAGCAGCACGTCGTGCCCGATCCCGCGGGGTTTATTCCTCGTGCGATTTGGGGGGACGCAAAATAAGGGGCGCGGAAGCCCTTCGTCTCCTTGATGTCTTGATCTGGGTCGTGCTTGAAGGGACGGGAGGAAGATGACGGCGCTGCGCTTCGGTGGTGATTACATGGCTGGCAAGGCTAATTATTCTGCCGCCTATTAGGATGATGCTAGAGGTCGTTTGCTTACCGCGTTGACTCTCGATGCGGATTAGGTTCAGCGCCTGCAACGGATACCGGTTAGGAGAGGGCCCAGCTAGCGACAGGGCAGAAGTCCGCTTGATCCACGGTTTGAGTCTCTCGCTACACCAGAAAGTGCCATTCAATCTGCTGAGGTCCCATCTGACCCCGAAAATCTGTGAATTTCTGGGGCATTCGTCCCTGTGTTTTACCTTCTAGGTTGGCCGCCCAGTTTATCAGTTTTTAGCTTCATTTAGCATGGGGACTGCTTGTTAATCACCTCCAGTGACGTTTCATTCACTCACAAAAAGAAACACGATTACTTGCTACTACAGTGGTACTGCTTGGTCGTCCATGTAGACAGGCAGGAAGTCTTTCTCGGTTGCCTTTCCTCTCCACTGAGAGTTTTGCCGTGAATATTTAAGTAAGCGAGCAGCATTTGGGATCGGGTTCCTCATACGTTCTTTGGAGAGGGAATACAACTGTAATGAGTGTTATAAGTTGCAAGCTCGTGTCCAGAGTGCACCGATCTGTTACTGACAGCTTGGATCCATGCAGGAAAGAAGAGCCTGAACAACCAGACCTCCTGGAGCCAGCTGTCCTCTTTAAGAGCGCTTGGAGGTTAGATGAGGAAAAGGGCAAATATAGTGCCCAGCTTTAAGAAAGGAAAGGAGGAGGACCTGGGAAATTACAGACCAGTCAGCCTGACCTTGATACCTGGAAAGATCATGGAGCAGGTCCTCCAGGAATCTCTTGTGAAGCACCTGGAGGACAACCAAGGGATCAGGAACAGCCAGCATGGATTCCCCACAAGCAAGTCATGCCTGACCAACCTGATTTCCTTCTACGATAAGGTGACAGGCTCTGTGAATGGGGGGCAAGCAGTGGATGTGATGTATAGACCTTGGCTTTAGCTATGCTTTTGAAATGCTTTCGCATGACATTCTCATTCACAAGCTGAGGAAAAGAGGACTAGACGAAAGTAGTATAAGGTAGATAGATACATAACTGGTTAGATCACCTGTGGTCCATGGACCTTGGGGGTCCACAGACTGTGTCTAGGGGGTCCATGATCAATCAAAAGTATGTGACTACGTACACTTATAATTCAAAGGGCTCTGCCTCCATTCAAAATTTCCACAGGGGTCTGCACCTCCACTTGAAATTTTTTAGGAGTCCACAAATGAAAAAAGATTGAAAACCACTGGGTTAGATTGTGCTCGGCAAGGAGGCATTAATGGCTCAATGTTTAGTTGCAAGGAGGTATTAAGTGGGGCTCCCCTAGATTCTGTCCTGGGTGTGCTGTTGTTCAGCATCTTTATTAATGTTTTGGTTGATGGGATTGAGTGCACACTTAACAAATTTGAGGATGTCACCAAGTTGGATGGAGTTGTAGGCACTTTGTAGGGTAGCATAGGATACAGAATGACTTGGACAGACTGGAAAAATGGTCCTCAGTCAGTCAGCTGAGATTCAGCACGGAAACGTGCAAAGCCCTGCGCTTGGGATGAAATACTTGTATGCATGAATATGGACTGGGGAATGACTGGCTAAGCTGCAGGACTGCAAAGAAAGACCTGGGGGTGAGAGTGGACCATAAGCTGAATGAGCCAGCAGTGTGCTTTTGTTGTAAAAATAGCCAACAGCACCCTGGGTTGTATTAACAGGAGTGTCACTTGCAAATCAGGGAAGGTGATGCTTCTCTGCTCAGCACTGGTGAGGCCTCCCCCCGGAGTACGGTGTCCAGTTCTGAGCTCCACACTTCAGAAAGGATGTGGACAGATTGGAAAGTCCAGCGGAGCATGACAAAAATGATTAGGGGCTTGGGAAGCAAGGAAAGGCTGAAAGAACTACGGTTATTTAGTCTGGAGAAGAGAAGACTGAGGGGGGATTTGATCACAGTCTTCAAATACCTGAAAGGCAATTGCAGAGAGGATGGAGATGCACTTTTCTCCGTGACTATAAGGGATAGGAATAGGAGCGATGGCCTCAGGCTACAGCCAGGGTAATTTAGGTTGGAAATGAGGAGGAAATTCCTGACTGTGAGGGTGGTCAAGCATTGAATGGGCTACTTGGAGGACTTGTGGAATCTCCATCCCTGGATATTTTCAAGAGCAGGTTGGACAAACACTTGGTTGGGAAGGTTTAGTTAGGGATGGTCCTCCCTTGAGCAGGAGGCTGGACTAGATAATTTTGCAAGGTCCCTTCCAACTTTACTTTCCTATGATCCTGCCTATATGGAGAAGAAGCCAAATCACTTTTTGCCTAGTTCAGCTTTTCCATACAGTTTAAACTCTTTATCACTAAAATAAGGTCTGGCTTTATGTATATGCTGGGAACATCTCAGAGTGCTGTTTTCATGTAGCTCTACTCTGAAAAGGGGCTTTGCATTAGGTCTGATTCTGTCTCCCTGGAATAAATAGGATTTTTCTATTGACTGCATTGTCACTCCAAAAGTGTAATATTAACATCAATAATAATTACTGTTAACAATTACAGTGAATGATTAATATTTTAATATGAATATGGACATCGTCATCTGAATGGGAAGCCCCCCAGATCTGCTTCCAGTTTGTTACAAAACCCTTGCTGCTCTATCAGATGTACCCTAAAATTGTCCTACCTTTAAGTGATCAGGCTCAGTAGATCCTTTCCCAAATTAAGCTTTGTGGTCCTGGCATTTTTCTTGTTCCCAGCTGGACGTCCTAAGCTCCTGTTGAGGAAACTGCAGGCAAAGCTGCATATTGAAAAAAAATACATAACTTCTTAGCTGGGAAAAAGCAAATGCAAAAGAATTCAGGCTGCTTTATACGTGGAAAATTTTTCACAGGTGTATGCCAGTGTTTAAAAAAACAACAACTGAGAAATCATTGACCTATGTATTATGTTTCAGTCCCACATAACTTGAACTAGTCAAAATTCAAATACCTGTAAATCAGTAGCAGCTTTTATCCAGATAATTCCCAAGGCTTTTGAAAACTTTAATATTCAGAGGGATCACTTCCCTTATGGCTAGGATATAACACAGCAGCTGTTAAACAGCGTGTAGCCATACTGCTCAGCAAGCTAAGGCAGAAAATTTGAGATGCTGTGTTCAGATGAAGCTCCCCAGAATGCAGGTGTCTAAACTGGAATCTAGTCAGATCCCTCAGCTTTGTCTCAGCCCAAAGAGAGTGCATATCAGAAATAGTGAGGGAGCCTTCAGATTGATATTCTCTTTGAAATGTCTAACTTGCTGTCTCTTCATTCCCTTGCTTTCCTAGGAACCGGACCTTTTCACTCTGACAGAGATGATCTCGCTGAATTCCCTTAAAAAAGGTAAGAAGCTGGGGGAGAAGCCTCATGTCGAACATTGCTTTTTCTTGCCTGATCAACCAGCCATAATATTATTTCTGTAGACAAATACATCAGTTCCTGAGACTTGTTACTGTCCGCTTCCATGTGAGAAGGAACGCCAGTTTTGTCCTACAAGCTATTATGCCAAAGTGTCATGCTGCCTTCCCAGTGTAAGCTGATACCTCATTCATTAAATGTTTGTGCTGGAGGTATGTTTTTTCTTTTACATGCATTACATGGGAAAAGGAAACCTGCATAAGAAAGTTAGTAGCGGTGCTGGCAGTAGCTGTATGTCACATAGGGACCAATTTGGTCTTCCTGTGGTATGTCTTTTAAGGCGAAGGCAAGATCCATATCCAAGATGCAAATTGTTCCTAATGGCAGAAGTGTAAATGTAGGGTTCTTGGACACTAGTATGTACACAGCAGTGTTAATCCCTTTTGTCTCAGCTAGTAAAGCAAGATGAGCAGTTGTGAATGTTGTGTGTATCTGTGCTTACATCACATGCAGTGGGGGATTGTTTCAGTAGAACGCAGAAATTATAGGTTTTGTCCATCTGCTGTTGCACAATCATAGGGGAGTAGGGCTGGTAGGGACTGTGGGAGGTCTAGTCAAGCCCTCTGTTCTAGGCAGTTTAGACAGCAATGATCCCATCTCATACAAGTGTTTGTCTAACCTAGTCTTACAACTGCACAAACAGGCCTCTCGTGCAACTATTGGGCACAATGCCAAAAACATCAAGAATACCCTGACTTGCCCCAGATA
Organism: Crocodylus siamensis; assembly: GCF_052110815.1. NCBI lineage: Eukaryota > Metazoa > Chordata > Crocodylia > Crocodylidae > Crocodylus > Crocodylus siamensis. The sequence goes on from NC_143399.1 coordinate 205,291,461, forward strand.
AAGCAAGGGAACAAAGGCACTGTCGGTGTCCTGGCACTGTAGTTTGATGCTCTCGAGATCCAAGGAAGAGGACCATGCTCCCTGCTACAGAGGAAGGCACTCCCTCCCCTTCCCCTCTGAGCAGAGGGGCAAGACCCTCTAGCCAGGAACCACCATGTTTAAATCCCCGGAGGAGGATGCCCAGCCAGAATCCTCAGCTGTGGCTGCAGCCAACACCCAGTGCTTCTGAGGAGGGCAAGAAAAAAGCCTTTATCTGTAGCAACACGAGGGGGAAACTTCCTTCACAGTCATCCAGTCCATCTCTTTGACAAAGCAGGGATGTTCCCAAAAGCATCATTCTGAATAATCTGAGTTCCCCCCCCTTCATTTCATGCTCTTATGCATAGCTGTTGTAACCCTTTGTACTATTTAATAAGTTGTTTGCATATTTCAAATATTTGTCAGTAGTTATCATGTCCCTTTCCATCATTGTTCCTCCAAGTTCTGTATGTAGCTCTTAAGTCTCTTTTTCATAAGCCAGTCTCTCCCATTGGGCATTTTGTTGTGTTTTCTGAACCAGTTAACTGGTTTTAGAATGAGGTGCTTGGAACTGAATATAGCGATGTCTGATTGGATGCACCAGAGAGATACGGTGAGGGACTGTTATCTCCTGTTCTGAAGCAATGCCTCTGCTTTGATGCATGCGAGGCATACCATTGCATTATCTGGTTTCATTGCAATGTCATACTAAAAGCATTCATTCATTTGATTTATATACTGCCTTTCTCAACAATGTTATCAGTAGTCATGGCTTCCATATTTAAAAAACAAACTTTAGTGCTTTGGTATTTTGAGATATCAATGAATGTGATAGTAACAAGGTGAAGCGACATCAGTGGAAAATCTCGAGTTGCCAGCTTGGATTCTGGGCTGGATGGGAGGCTTAGAGAAAGCAGGAAGTCACTGTGAGGGGCTAGTGGTTTGTCATGGCCACCTGGGGATCAGGCCGCTCCAGGGATTCCATGGCATGACTGGGTTCTTTATTTTTTGAGGAAAGCCTTTAAGTTACTGTAGCTTGCTAAGAGATTTCTGCACAGTGCTGCTGCCAGCATCCCCTTTGCAAAGTTTCAGGCAGGGAAGAAGAAGGGTCAAGTGCAGCTCACTGCTGTGAGCCTGAACGGGCAGGCCCTGGGACTCTGGCTTTCAGCTGCTAGTGAAATGTTGTTTAAACACTCTTCATTGCAAAATAAAGGAGGCTCTGATTGAAATAACACAAGCTGTGACTTTTGGCATTTTTTCCGCAAAGAGATCTTGCCTTTTTCGGTGACTAAGCTTGAAAGTTTGGCATAGTCTTACCATGACAAACCACTAGTCCTGCTCACGATCTATCTGCCGTCCCGCAGCACTGCTGGTTCCTGGGTTTCTCCCTCCCATCGAGTATGTGCTTCTGATAGTCTTCTCCCACCTCTCCACCATTGTATAATCTGCCTGTTTTCGTTGTCGTGCTCTCTGTCCATGGCCTTCATCACCCCTCGGACTATTTCTCTATGTTTTGAGCTGTGAACACCAGTGAAGAACTTAAGTTTCCGTTGGTGACGTTCGTTAGTGGATATACTGCACCACCTTCCAAATAATTGCATAGATGTTATATATAATCCAACTTTAAATGAATCCAAAGGGTCTCCTGTAAGATGCATTTCTCCACCTGTTACACTGCCATGCACGTAATCCTGCCTGCCCGCTCCTTCCCAGTTTTCTATCCACCTAAATATTTGTGGGCCAGTTTGAAATAGTATTTCAAATAAGATTTGATGAGACTTAGACTCAATTCACTTACTCCATCTACTCTATACCCTTAATTTGGGCAACTTGTTTGGCAATGTTTTTGTTCCTTATAAATCAGTGCTTTTTATTGCTTATGGTTTTTGTCCTTTAGTAATACTTTTGTAATGTTTTTATAATAGCTTTTTGGCAACAGTAGTTAGATTCCTGGAACAATGATTGATAGGACCATTTTTCAATGTTTTTTTTTTTAAAGAAAATTAATACTCCATTTGTTTTCCCCCAGTTCCTCTCCAGTTCTCTCCCCCCTGCCCCTCCCCCAAATATTACTTAGGTGTAGTTAGTTTACTTAATATCCTTAGATGTAGCTAATCTGAGCCAAATTATTTTATGTTCAGAGTTTTCCAAGCATTTTACCTTTGTTTTGGGTTTTGTTTTGTTAAAGCCTTTTAAACGGTGTGTTTTTTGCTTACTGTTCACTCTTTTCCTGTAGAGGACAGGCTGTTGGGGGGTTTTTTGTTGTTGTTTGCTCACATAAAAAGTCTGAGAAATATATATCACTCCTTTCAATGTATTAGGTTTTTTGTTTCCAGATTTTGAAAGCTTTATTGCCCTCACTGAGTTCTTTAAGCAGTTTAATCCATGTCAAATCTTGGCTTATAGGCGAAGTATTTACTGAATAATATTTAGACATTTAAGTCAACATAACTCAAAATTAACTCTAACGTAGTTGAGAAATGTTAGAGGCACGCTCAGTTTAATTGTTTCATCGGGCATATCTGCTGTAAATAAACTTAAAGATGATTTCAAAAATAATAGTTTTTTAAAATAAAGTTTCCCTGCAGTGGTTGATACCAGGCATGACCATAGAAAGAAATTTTAAGCTTTAAATATTTACCCTTACCAAGAGTTCTAATGAATTTATTTTTCCAAGGTAAGAAAAATCCAAACATTGAATAAGTTCATGACAAGTAAATACATTTTTTAAATGCTCAAAATAATCAAGAAAGTTTGTACAATAATGAAGTTTGTTTGCAACATATGATGGTTCCGGAGATGACAAATGTGAAAGTGTCTGTGTATATCGCGTGCAACAAAACAAAATGTTTGTTTTTTCAAGGACTAAACCTCCTCACGTTTCTCCTGCTGGTTGGTACGATTCTAGCAGTCACATCTTCCTTCTTTTAAAAAAATAAAGACTTGCCCCATGAAAAATTGGGAAAGAATGGAGAGAAACGGACTCAAGTATGCAGGAGAAAAAGTGAAGTTGACTGTGTGCAAAAGTCACCAAATGCCTGTGTAATAGGTTGACGTGGCATCTCTTTCCAGTCATGGCTCTGGATAGCTTTAAAAAAAGGTAGGCTCAAAAATTGTGCCCTTTTCTTTTAGTTAGGATCTGGTAACCTCGGCATTCCCAGCCGTGTGGAGCGTGGATATCTGTTTCCCTCATTGCTGCTCTCTTGCCCTGAGTTCAGGGCAAGTGACTCGGCTTCCCCTTGCTTTGGTGCATCCTCGCGTCTGTAATGCTTGCTCATGCCCTAGACAAAGCCCATGGGGGATTCACAAAGCGCCTCAAAGGCTCTGCCTCCAACCCTGCACAGGTCCTGACTGCTTCCAACCCCGGACAGGTCTTGGCTGCTTGACCTCGCCTCCAACCCGAACAGGTCTTGGCTGCTTGAATGTCACATGGGGACACATGGTGGGGATTAGCGGGTGTTAAGACGAGGTTGGCCAGCTGCCGGGACAGTCTGGCATCCGCTCCAGAACAGGTGGGTCGTGGCAGAGCCCCATGCTTCAGGCAGGGGAGAGCATCTCTGCCACCCAGCACCCACCTGTGGCCCTGGCACAGATTTGGTAGCTGGATACCACAGACAATGAGGGTGCAAAGGGACCTCAAGCACATCTGGTGCAACCGGGACCAGTCCCAACTACGAAATCCCAGCAGGGCTTTGTCTGCCCCCGCGGGTCCCCACGGATGGAGCTCCCCACACCTCTCCAGGTGCCCTGTTGCAGTGCTTCATCACCGGAGTCCTGGTTTTCTCTGGTTTGACAAAAATCCCCAATTTTCAGTTTAAAAAAAAAAGTGACCCCAAATCCACATTTTGCCATGGTTAGAATGAAACACCACTAATAGATCTCTCTCTCTCTCTCATATCTCTATATGTATATATATTTATGTAGAGAGATCTCTATAAATACAGGTATCATATAGGTGTATATAGAGAGAGATCTCTGTAGAGATAGCTGTCTCTATAGATAGATGCACCTCCCTATCTCTAAAGAGATATCTCTATATAGATATAGTGATGTTTCATTTAAATCACGGAAAAATGTGGATTTGGGATTCTTTTTTTCAACTGAAACCCGTGGATTAGTTCAAGCAGAGAAGCCCGGGCTTCCTGGCCCCCCACGAGGCGGGGAGCCCAGGTCCTCCGGCGGCGCCAGGGGGCGCGGGGCGGGGCGCGGGGGCCGCTCTTGGCGCCGCGTCGTCGTGCGGCGCAGGCGTGGCGCGTCCTTTCCCCCCCCCCAAGATGGCGGTGCCCAAGCGGCTGCTGCAGGCGCTGCTGGGGAGCGGCACTTCTGGGCCGCTGCGCCGCTGCCGACACCGGCGGGCGGGGCCGAGGACGGGCAGCACCGCGCAGCTGCTGTGCAGCGCATCGTTCTCGGACGGCGCGGTCGAGTTGGTGGCGAACTTGCCGGAAGACGACTGCAGCATGGTGAAGGGTGAGCGGGCCGAGCCGGCATGGCACGCGGCCGCCACGCGCGGCGGGGCCGGGCCGGCAGCGCCGTCCGGGGGGTCAAGGTCACCCGGTGGGCCCGGGACGAGCTACCTCTTTCCCCACCGGCACAATTTGGCCCCCGGGCTGATCCCCAGGAGAGGGGCGAAGCGAGAGGCCGGGAGGATTTGTTCTGGCATTTCAGCCCCTGCGTCCTCAGTGGTTGAGAATTCGCCATCACACTGTCAGTAGCCAGCTGCGGTCGCCCGGGCCGGTCTGGCACGTCGAGGCACCGAAACGTGAACGGGAAACCAGGTGAAAAGGCACCGGCGAGCTTTGCTTCTGGGTGCTCACACGGGCTGGGCCACTCTCTTCTTTATTGTGCCATTGTTTCTCCTGTAGCGTTCCCTCGGCGTGCCACATCTCCGCGGCCCCGGCGACGGGGCTGTTCCCACGCGTGTCCGTGAGCGCCGCGCACCGGCAATCTCTGCGATGTCACCTGCAGGTCCGGCCAGCCAGTCGGAAGGCTGTGTGGGGCCGACTCGGGTGGTGTTGGGACCGACAATGCCGACCTTCCGTCGACTCTTCTCCAGTGGTGGAGCGAGCGTGCCAGCCTGTTTAGGGGAAGGTCCCGGGACATGAGGTCTATGTTAGATCAGCAGATTGGGTGTCTTGAGGGACTCCTTGAAAGCCTGCTCCATCTCCCTAACTTGCAAGGAGCGTAACGTTGACTTTAAGTTCTTTCTGCCATGAGCTGAAGGATTGAGTCATACTTTTGCCTTGTTTTACTGGTCATTACAGATATGCAAGCTGCATTTTTGATTTCAAAGATGATACCCAGGGCTTCTGACCCAGCAACATGGGATGAGGAGCTTTCCTCTGATTCAGTTTGGGACCCAGGAAGCTCTGAATCCAGCTCTCGATCCACGGGCAGCCCCAGGAGAGCGCATAGCTCGTGCAGGCCTGTGCTGGGGCTGTCTCACCACCTCGCCCAGCCCTTCTTGCTTTCTCACATCTTTGCGGTTTCAGTTTCTGTTACTGAGACCAGCTGGGCTCAATCAAATCCCTCTTGGAGGAGAATTACTTTATTTTCTGAAGCTAAATAGATCGGCTTTGCCAGTGCTCCCTTGCCCTGTGTGGCAGAGGCTTGGGAAAGTCTGTCACGAATGTGGAGGTTCTCTGGCAAATGCTGTGGTCCTAGTGATTATAACTCATACTTCCTTTCAGGGCAGAGACTGTTTAGGGCCCTGTTATTCAACCAGGGTGTTGTAGCACCCAGGGGTGCCGTGAGATCCTTTCATGGGTGCTACAGGGCATCATGTAGTGTTAGCACTTAGGTGTGCCAACATGATTCATAAAATAAACCCAGAGATTTCAGATAGGAAGTCATAGTTTTGGCCTGTTTGGTTTTGAGTTCTTTGCCATAGAAGACTTGCTCCAATGTTTTTCTGTAGTCAATAAATGAGTGAAAGCTGACAGCTGGTATTTTCTGAGGGGTGCCTCAAGCCTAACCTGGGGTGCCCTGAGCCTGAAAAGGTTAAGAACCACTGGCCTGGGGTGGGGGGGGTGCAGTCCCAAGCTGTGCCTACTCTATGATACCACCAGGATCCGGCCCCCACTAATGTAAACACTGTCAATACTCTTCCCAGGCATTGCTGCAAATGGGCAGCAGCTCCTTACCAACAAAATCTCCGTGGGAACTTTTTCCCTAGCACGTATTCAGATGACACTCCATGTAGTACCAGCAGCTGGTCTAGGAGTGCAGCCCCAGGCCACTGATGCATTGATCCTAAGAGATGTCAGCTGCAGGAAAGGGGCTAATATCATTCCCAAGTGACAGGATTGCAGGGCCACAAGTTTTCCTTTCCTGCATGTTCCTGATGTTTCAGAGTCATTCTCCACCAGGGGCTCTTTAGTCCTTACAGACTGTGTGTGCCTCGATGTGCTAAAGAAAAAACCTGGGCTCAGTGGCATACCCCTACTGCTCCTTTGCTGGCCTTCTGAGGAAGGTGCGAGCAGGTAAGATCAATGCAATGCATCTTTATCTTCCTAGCCAGGCAAGGCTGAAGGCCGTTCACTCTCTCGCTCTTTACACCCACCCCCAAGGCCAGTGGTTCTTGCGCACATAAATCTCTCCACTTGTCAGGATTTGCCTGGGCTAATAGAAGCCTTAGATTAGGGGTTCCCAGCCTGCTAGTAATTGCAGCCAGGTTGTGTTGTTACACCCAGAAAAGTCAGCTGAGTAAGTCCCACTCAAGCTTAAATTAAGCAGCAATATGAGGGGTCTCCCTTAACAGACCTTTGCATGTGTAAAGCATGTTACATCTAACATATATTGCATTCATAGATGTTAGGTTCGGAAGGGACCTCAACAGATCATTGAGTCCGACTCCCTGCCTAGGCAGGAAGGAGCGCTGGGGTCAGATGACTCCCGCCAGATGCCTATCCAGTCTTCTCTTAAAGGCCCCCAAGGTAGGGGAGAGCATCACCTCCCTTCGGAGCCCATTCCAAATTTTCACCACCCTCACCATGAAGAAGTTTTTCCTGATATCTAGCCTAACTCTGCTCTCTGTCAGTTTGTGACCATTGCTCCTTGTTACCCCAAGAGGCACCCGGGTGAACAGCGCATCTCCGATCCCTTGCTGCGCCACCCTAATGAATTTGTAGGTGGCCACAAGGTCACCTCTCAGCCTTCTCATGTGGCAGTTCACGTTGTTATGTCATTCCTCCAGTGTTATGTCCTTCCCATTAAGTGGTCCTCCATGATGAAAACAATGGAATCCCCTGCACACTAGGTATTACAGGTGGGATTTTCAGTGGTATTTAGCATTGGCTTCATTCTGCTTTCATGGAAGTCATCAGTAAAACTCCCAGCAGCTGCGAGGAGAACTGGGGTAACTACAGCTACCTTTGAAAACCCCACCTGCAATTGCCTACTAGCCAAGGGGGAATAAAAGCTTAGAGTTCCTTCCCAACCTTGGACCTGAAACATAGACACAGGTGCTCCTTCTTTATGGATCTGGCCTGCTAGAGACTGTAGGTGAAAATCAGCCACTATTTTAGTAATTCTCAGCCAGAGTGCCTTGAGATCCTTCCAGGGGTGCTGCAGGGAACTGTACCAGTTTGTAAAAACCTATGAACCAGCTTTTTCCAAGGGGCACTGTTGGATATGCAAACTGATTCACAAGCTAAACCTAGTAATTTCAAATAATAATTCATAGCTTTTTAAAAAATATTGACCTGTGATGATCTTTCTGAGATCTTTACAACAGAAAAATTGGTGTATTCATTTTTTTCATGCTCAAAAAATGAGTAAAAACCTATGAACCAGCTTTTTCCAAGGGGCTGTAAGCCTAACAAGGTTAAGAACCACTGCGCTATTTCATCCCTCTCAAATGTCAGGTTGCACCAGTTCTTCACAGGGTTCTGGCTACCTTGATTTCCATTTATCACAGTGGCATTCAGAGACTAGCTACTCTGCTTCCCAATCAGATGCTAAGAAAATCAGTTCATCAAGGAGCAGAAGATTCCTCCCATTTGACCATTGAGGATTGAACCTTTTAAAGATTATGGTGAAGCAAGACCTGAAGCTCCTGCTGTGAGCTGACTGGGTCACCCACATCTCCCAGGCCTGGTGTGTCTTGCTTCAGCCTGGTCTAGGGTGCGCTGCAATGAGACTTGCATTGGTTCCTACCCAGTGCTATGCACACCTGTGCATGTAGTGCCTCTGGCCATGTGCACTGGCCGGGGCAGTGCATCTGTGCCCTTAAACCCTTGATGATCCTCTGGACACTGTCAGCAAATGTGGAAAAGTCAGCAGCTGTGAAGTGCATGTTGTAGCTCTGCTGGCAGATCTGAGCGTGATTTAGAAGCCAAATGAAGGATTTGCGATTTGGAAGAGCCCTTTTCCTCTCCTGTGCTCTGAAATGGATTAAACATGGAATTTGTCTGCAGATTCATCCCCAAATCCTTGGTATTGGCTCCTTCATTATATAGGCATGTGTTTACTCTTTTCCAGTGTCCTGTTCATCGTTGCAAGGTTTCTTATTCCTACCTTTCAAAGGAGAGGCAGTCAGTTGGAGTCTGAAAATACATGGTGCTGCAGATGGAGGCTTATTTACTGCATAATCTACAAAGCGGGTTTGATGGGGCACTTGTGAATTGTCTCTGTCTCAAGTGGTGTGGACTGGAATTACTGCAGACAGATGGGTAACAGCTGGGAACTGTTAGAAAATGTTGCTCTGCTACCTACCAACCCCATACCTTCATGGGGAAATGCTGAGAAACAAAGTCGGCTTCTTTCTCTTGGCAGCAATATAGCAGGGGTCCTTCTGGAAATATCAAGAAAAAGGTTTACTTACATTAGATCTTCTTGAGGGAAAGTATAGTACTTAACTCTAGCTCAGGAACTGAAAAAGAGAGGTTGTTTTGGCAAGGTACTCTCTGCTCTGTTCTCCAAGTGCCTGGTAGAAGTTGCAGCCCACGTCAGACACTTGAGGCATCTCGTTCTTTCCATATCTGGACAGTGGTTTCTAAAATCTGGTTGTCCTGGCAGAAATTTGGCATGCTTCCTCTCCAGGGCTTTCAGGAAGCATCCAGAAAACTAGGTTGAGACCTAGGCACTGTTCTGGACTCTGGATCAGTATTGTCCCACTTGCTGGAGAACAGGGCTCGGATGATGGGAGGTTGTTGCCCTCCTTTAGCACGTGTTAAATTTAGAAAGTCGCAACAAGCCTTTGCCAGACTGGATGAAAGCCCTGCTGAGTGAGTGAAGGACCGTGTATCTACCACAGTATGACAGCATCTCCCTCTAGGGACTCCCTTTTATGTGAACAATACTTGAGGAGGCATGTGAGTAATACCGCTGGTCACTTCCCCTTTTTTTTTTCCCCAGAGGTGGGCAACTCCTCTAATAAATATTTGTTCCCAGAGGGAACATGCCATTACCCATGCTCCAGACTGAGCAGAGAATCAGTTCAACAAACACTTCCCTCTTGCCTGTGTGCTTTCCCTCCAGTGTCTCTGCTACCAGAGGTTTTCAGGCATGGAGTTGGAGGGGTGTTACTGGATCACCTCTGGGTCTTGTGCCTTCTAGTCATGGTGGTTCAGTAGCTGAATTGGTCTCTCTTGCTGGCACCCGAAATCTGTGATTTTAGTGACAAGGGTGGCCATGCTTGGGTGAAGTCTGGTTCTAGCGGTTCATGGGAAATACAGCACTGTAGAAGGAGCTGCTGAAAGCCTTCTGTGAAAGAAGTCTGTGCCACAGATGATTGGCAAAGGCTCATTAAGGAGCGGCTGGAATGATTGTTACTGAAATATGCTGCGTTGCTCTCTGAGTGCCATGTGATCGTGCAGCACTACTCACTGCTCCCTTTGGCCGGGGCCTTACAGACTTTACCTCACTGTCCCCAAACCCCGTCCCTTGGCAGCCAGGAGAGCTGTTCTGGCAAATACCAAAGAGAGGGGTCAATAATACCGGAAACTTTCTCGGAGCACATTCCCCAATTTGTGTTCCAGTCAGATGAAGTGGGAAGGACCTGGGGGTGTGTCAGGGAGTCACTGCTCTTTATGTAACCTTGTACCACACATCCGGATGCAGGAGGGAGCCTGCGTGTTCCTTCTGGAGGTCCTTGGCTTGGCACTGAGGATGTCTGTCATTCAGGAATAGGGTTTTGCACTGTCACTTCTCCTCCAGGCCATTTTTCAGCTTTTCTGAGGCTTTACAGGTTTGTTTCTTTGGTTTATTTGCATTTGCCCTAAAGACAAAATAAAGTTTGATTTCAGGACTAATTCTGACTTGCTAACTCAGGTGTTTCCCAAACTTTTGGTACCTGGGGCGCACATTTTTTGGAATAAAATTCCAGGTGCACTTCACTCTTACACCCAAAAGAGTGGGGGAGGGGGGTATATATATTTTTCAAAACATATAACAGGTTCCATTCCCCTGCCAGAAGAAATCACACTAGTGCTGAGATGTACTTTAAAAATTCAGAACTTCTCTGAATTTTGTTGCACTCCAGTTGAAATTGATGGAGAAGAAATCTGGTGGAGTCCCTGAAGCTAAAAAAGCAGGTGAAAATCACTGATTCAGCTGGTGCCACTTAAGGGCAGCAGGGCCAGGACTTAACCGTGCTATGTCCTGCTCTTTCCACTCTCTGCCCTCTCTTGACCCCTGGTCTGTACCGCAGGGGGCAAGGGCAACCCCACTGTTGAGGCTGCTCATATGCTGGCCACCACGCCCGCAGCCCCTCCTGCCAACCATGGGATTGTGGGAGGAGGGGAGGGGACAAACCAGGCTGCAAAGCGCTGCTGCTTTGTCTGCGTGTGAGACCACCTACGCGGGCGCTGCTGGAAGTAAGAGGGGGGCTGGCACACGGGCTGCTTGGGGATAGAGGAGGGCAGGGGAAAGCAGCAGCAGCGTTGGAGTAGCTGGGGCAGGAATAGGGTGCTGGACAGGAGAGGAGAGCGTTTACCATTTTGTACAGGATCTTGTGGCACGTTTCCATTGCTCTTGCAACACACGCCCCTTGAGAATCGCTCCGTGCAACCGCCCAAACTCTGAACACTGCGATGGGCTAATTACATCCACACATGCAAAAAGAGATTTAATCTGAACGTTTCCAGCCTTAAAGGTGTTTCTGCTGAGGCTGCATTTTGTAGAAGCTTGTTCTGGTTTTCGGTGTCTCTGAACTCTTGAAATAAAAGCTCTAGCTGTGAGGCACTGCATGTGGAGTGCTTGCAGTCTCTGAGGGGAGAGTAAGAAAATTGAGCTGTCTGGTTTCTGAAGCGCAGAGCAGAGTAGCCTTCAGTGCTTGGGGAACTGAGCGTCTTCCATCGGGTAGATAGAGCCCATGAGACTTGGAGCTAGGACTCCTGGCTTTTTCCACTGATGTGCACAGATGCACTGGGCTAATCATTTACCTTCTCTGCCTCTGTTTCCCAAGCTATTAAATACAGGAAATGGAGCTTTCAGGACTCCAGTGAGAGAGTTGTTTCTTTTGAACAGGGCAGTCCATTCACTTCCCTTTTTGTTTCAGATTCCAGAGACCTGCTGAAGGAATTTCCACAGCCTAAAAACTTACTCAACAGTGTGATCGGACGAGCCCTGGGCATCTCCCATGCCAGGGACAAGCTGGTGTATATCCACACTAACGGGCCAAGAAAAAAGGTAATTGTAGTCTTTCCCTCTGGGTGCAAGTCGGGCCTGTGTGTCAGGAGGAAAGGGCCAGGAATCTTTAATCTGGAAATCCAAAGCATCACTCTTTTCAAATGGCTAAATACGTGACAATGGGTTTCACACAGATTCTCCCCGTTTTTACTTCAGCATGTGCCATGTGTATGTGAACCAGTTCCCATCACTCCCTGTCCCCCTCCTCTGTGGAAGAGTGGGTTATTCGATGCAACTAGAGAAGGGGTCAACAACATTTTTGGCTGGAGTGCCAAAAAACACCCTGACCTTGTCTTGTAAGATGTTTCCATGCCAGGGGGGATGGTGGGAGGGGCCGCAAGGGATCCAATCCTTGTTGTGGCAGCACAGCTCCCCGCTATCCACCCTGAGGCACCCATGCACCCACTGCCAGCAGCAAGCTGGGCTGGGGCTCCGCAGACCTCTGCATTGGCTTTCACCTCCTGGCCACCTGCCACAGCCAGCCCAGGCTGCCCGCCATAGAGCTCAGGCTGATTGCCACAGGTGGCAGGAAGGCTGCCAGCAGCTTCACTGAAGTCTGTGGAGCCCCAGCCTGGCTCAGTGCTGGCAATGGATGTATGCACACCTTGCGGTAGATGGAAGGTGAGCTTCAAGGGGCCCGATCCTTGTGGTGGCAGCACAGCCCCAGCCCCTTCCCCACCATCCTCTCTGAGGCGCACATGCCAACCAGAATGCATGCCAGGGTTGCCAACCCCTGAACTAGAGCCTGAAGCAGAAAGCAGCATGCTCCAGAGATGTTGAAAGTGCCATGGAGAATTTTCTGCCTTATGTGCGCAAATTTAGGCCTTACTAGGTCTAACTTCACTAGACTCTAAAATTGACGTTTTTGAGGAAGCCTAAAACATTCAATTATCACCAGAGCTGTCCAGAAAATGCCAGTTCTATTACCTGAAGAGCAAAGGTTTTTGCACTCATGTCAATGTAGAAAGAAATCAAGTTTGAAACATCTTTTCATGGAGCATTTCAGAGAACTTGAGCCATTCCACAGCCAATGGCTGAGTGGTGGGGACACTCACGTGGGATGTGGGGGGGACCAGCTTCATGCCTTCTGCACTGACGGCCCTAACCACTGCGCTGTTTGTGCTTTGCCCCCCCCCCGTCATGACCCTTTTTGACTTTTTTTCTTCCTGTGTGGAAGAAGCCTTCCAACGAAATTGCATTGAAACCATACATTTCTCTGAAAAACATCAGATTTGATGAATGAGCACTTCTGACCTGTATTCCATCAAAGTGCCCAACTAGATGTAATGAAAGCAAGCCACTTTATACATCCCAGGTTTTCAGAGAGTGCTGTACAAATACCAGCAAATAATTAGATTTCACTTTTTGGGGTGCTGCTGAACTACATTGTGGCCTGACTACCGAGGTGGTCTAATTTGTTCAAAGTTCCTGCTGATTTGTATCAGTACGATTCTTGAATGTGAGCCGAATTGTACTTCGTCTTTTGACAAGATGCAAGTTGAAAAATAACCCACTAACTGGAAGTGTGCTGTGGCTGTGCAGATGGGGGAAGGGGAGGGTGCGCGTGCGAGTAAAGCAGGGGAGCTGCAGAAGTCATGACTGTCAGAGTATAGCTTACCATACTCATTAGGCAGCTTTACCTCCAGAAATCATTTTGCTCTTCAGTAGCTCTGTCTCCTCCTGAGCTGGGTGCCTGGAATGCTGGTCAAAACACACAGCAGCTCTCCTTGCTGTGCAACACTGCTGATGCAGGCTGGGTTGCTTCACCTATTTCCTGGGTCAGACTTTGGCAGCAGGTGCAGACAGCCACCCTCAGCTTCCCTACAGCAATGAGGGCACATGGGTGTTTTCTCTTGCCTCCCAACCCTGTAGGGGCAAAGTTATAGCCTCTGCAGGGCAGCGACAGCAGGGGTGAGCAAGCCAGCAGAGGAGGCTTTGATATTAGGGATATTCTGTGGCTGCAGACTTTCCTGTTGCTTTGCACCAGCCCATTTTCATATTTTTTGGGGCAAGAGATGCTCTCATGGGGCAAGGTGGAGCTTTGAGTTTTTCACTGTAGAATGAGCTATGCAGAGTGGTCCCAGCTGCCCATGTCCAGACAAGATTGGTGTCCATCCAGACACCCACAGCACACAACACACTGCCAGGTAACACTATACAACCATCACACAACAGTCCTGCCACCTGTTATAGCTAAAAGCAATCAGGATGTTCATTTGGAAGATTATTTTGGTGTGCGTTTTTGACAAGCTCACACCCTACTATTGGGGAAATTCTGGTTCAGTTTATAGGACACTTGCTTCTAGGACCTGGCTTTATGCCTGGCTCTGCTGCTGTCCAGCTATGCAAATTTTTTTTGGGGGGAGGGCTCCCAGCACTCCATTAGTCTTCAGCAGTCACCTAGATTTCATAGACATTAGGTCTGGAAGGAATCTCTTGAGATCATGGGGTCCAGCCCCCTGGCCAAGGGGCAGGAAGTCAGCTGGAGTGAGATCACCCCAGCAAGACGAACAGCCAAGCGTTTCTTAAGAAACCTCTGTAAAGTGGAGCTAGTAAGAAGCCTCAGCTGACAATACAGACCGGAGTGGTGGTGTTTTCCAGCCCTTTCTATTGCCTGCCACTGGGGAAATGTCAGGGTTAACCTCACCCCTGTGTTAGGGGAGAACTGAAGTTATACACCACATCTCATCTTGCTGTTTGCTTCTCTCCTCAGAAAGTCACCCTGCACATAAAGTGGCCAAAGAATGTGGAGGTAGAAGGCTATGGGACCAAGAAGATCGATGCGGAGAGGCAGGCTGCAGCTGCTGCATGCCAGCTGTTCAAGGTGAGCCGCTCTTCCTCTCCCTGCCCTGTCCCTCAGCTTTGCCCTTTGCTTGCTGGTGGTTTGATCTCTGACTTGAGTAAATCTCTTTCCCTCTCCGTTTTCCCCATGACTCTGTCTCACAGGTGGAGCAGAGATCGAGCTCTTAGTGAAGTGGAGGAGACTGAGCTTGCAAACCCACTGACTTCTGTGGCGAAACAGGCGGCTTCTGACAGGCCACCATTACTTCTGGGCTTTGTTCTCTGTTATGTTTTTGATGCTGTTTAGATGCCAGTACTCTCTGGGTCATCCCTAAAAACTTTTCCTTTGCTTGTCCAACATAAATCTTAATGGGGGCTGTCTCTCTCCGACTGCTGGGAGCAAGCCTGGTCACCTCTTCATACCTCTTTCTTACACCTGTAAGGCAGGAGTCCAAGCTCTCTGTGCAATGTATACCTAATCAATCGCACCTGGAAAACAATGGAAAGAACAGCGGGTTTGCAAAAAGTAGTTCTAGAATTAAGATTGTGTGCGGTCCCTGCCCCATAACGCACTTCAGTTACATGATCACATACCCTTTTTTTAATGGGACCTTTGCCTCATTCAGTGAGCCACTCTACTCAATATTATGTTTTATTCTCGCTGTACGAAATGCTGACTTAGGCCCTCAGTTATTATCACTTTATTATTATATAAGTATGGAAGTTTTGGAGATGCTCAGGGGAATAAATGGATGGAAGAATTTTTCCTACATGGATAAAACAAAGCATCTTCTCCCAGTCTTGTTTTGGGAAGGGCTAAACCATTTTTGCAAAGATTTGTTTTGGGTGGCAGCAGATGCCACGCAGATACCATAGTGTCTACAGTGCAAGCTTTAATCCAGACCAGTGGTTCTCATTGTCATTAGCCTCAAGGACCCCATCACAGGACACCAGCTCTGAGCTTTTGCTTGGTTTTTTGTTTTGTTTTGGGTTTTTTTAACTACGGAAAAATGCTAGAGCAGTTCTCTTGTTGCAAAGAACTCGGCAAGACCACAGCAGGCCAAATGGTTTGTAGTGCTCTGGATTTCTGTTTGAAATCTCTGGGTTTGTCTTGTGAATCATGCGTAGGTGTTTGCACACCTAAAAGTACTCATACTGTGTGGCACCCTGCTGCACCCTTGAAAGGATCTTGTGGCACCCTGGTTGACAATCACTGGTCCAAACATTTTAAAGTTTGGAAAAGCTGAAAGCAGTAGAAAGTGAAACATGGGTGCACAGTTGCCTTAAGTATGGGTGAGGCTACCAGTTTTGCCTTTTAATAAACAACTGATTCATAATCCAAGGTAAACAGGCGAGAGTATCCATCTGGGGCAGGGATTATCTCTGTGGTGTGTAATGCTCAGTGCAGTAGTGCCCAGACTCCTGATGTGAGGCCTTTAGGGCCTGCCACTTCACAGCAATATTACTGAGCATGTGGTGAAGTTGAGATCTGGCCCATGAAAGCTCATACATCTCTACTTCAGTTAGTCTGTAAGGTGCATTTCTACCCTGCTTTCTGGCCAAAATACTATGGTAATAAGAGGCTGCAAGGTTTAATGTAGAAATGCTGGCGGACCTCCACCTCTTATAACCTGAGGGAAGGCAAAACTTGTGTCATACTGTGGCCTCTTGAAGTCCCTTCCAGCCCTCTCTCTCTGATTCTCTGATTCTTTCTGCATCTGAATGTGAGCCCATGATCCTAGACAGAAAGGCAGAGAGTTTTGCAGCTGCTCGGACAGCAGTGTGGAATAGTTTAGCAGACGCGTGGGTGATCTTGTGGTTACCAGTAAGTATGCATCACCCTAATTCATTTCAGTCAACAGGGAGGAAATGAAAAATCAGCGTCTTCTGCCTAATCCACAGTCAAAACTTGGCGTTAGGATATAGTGCAAATGGATTTGTGCATTTGAAATGTTTACTTTGTGAATCAATCTGGTTTGTTCTGGAGCTGGGGCATTCAGGCAGTTGGGGAGACCAGTGTTGAGAGGCAAGGGTGGTTTTCAAAACGTTGCCACGTTAAACAGCCAGGGTTTGCCCTAAAACAAGTGAAGTCTGAGCTAGTGCAGCCCCACCATGGTGTATACGAGGGAGACAGTTGGTAAGAAAAAGTACCTTTAGACCAGTGATCTCAACCAGCATGCCAAGGCACCGTGCAGTGCCACCAGGTCTTTGAAGCCTGCCGTGAGGAGATAAGTGAGGTGTAAGGAGGTAAGCTGAATAGATAAACAGTCTTGGGCTTGTCCCTGCCTAAATGATCCCCTACTGCTGGGCCTCAGCCAGGGGGTAAGCACAGTAATCTATACATCAGTTTTAGAAATTAGGTGCCACTCAATTCAGAGAAGTTATAGTGAGGGCTGCAAGTCCAGAAACGTTGAGAACCTCAGCTTTACACAGACATGTGACTCTTCAGGCCATGAAAGTCCATTTTCATCTTTCTTTTACTCCCCTCTCCCATGCATGGAAAGTTTGCCTCTGCCCTGGTCTCCCTGTGATCCAGGCCTGGTCCTGCCTTTGCTCGCTGTTGCCGAGTTCTGCCGGGTTCCTGCAGGTCTCTAATGGAGCGTCTCTCTCACACAGGGCTGGGGTTTGCTGGGGCCGCAGAATGAGCTGTTTGATGCAGCCAAGTACCGGATCCTTGCTGACCAGCTCGGCTGCACTGATGACCGGTGGTGCCCTGAGGGCAAGTGGCGTTCCAAGTCCGGGCCTTCCCTAGCTGACCTGTCAACTTGCTGGCGGCGCATGGAGCCAGATGACTCCATCCAGCCCATGGAGCAAGGGAGGATGCCCAAAGCAATGAGGAGAGATGACTTGGAGGAAGGAGAGCTGGAGGAGGGGGAACTGGAGGAGGGGGAGCTAGAAGAAGAGACCATTGATGTTTCCGACTACCTATCAATGACACAGAATGAAAGTCGGACCTCAGCCAGGGATTCAAGGTAAAGCTATGATGCAGCATGTGGGCTGAAGCCAGGGAGGAGTGGGGATAAGGCCTGTGCTGCATCTCAAGCTGCCAGCTAGCAGTAGAGAGAGCAGCAGGAGTGCTCTGTGAACAGGCTGTACCAGTGCTCCAGGATCAGACCCTCCAGGAGCCATAGGTGCTGTGACCCCCTGCACTGGAGCTCCTTCCTGGAGTCTTCCCTTTCTGACAGGAGACTCTGCAGTGAGCAGAGGGTGGCGGTATCCTCACATCTGGTTCTGCATAGTTTGCCATTGCTGAATACCACACATGCGTTTGGTTGCTGTTTTAGATCTGTTTTGCAAGCCTCTTCTCATAGCAGTACCATTAGTCTTGCCTTGCCCTGTCTCACCCCAACCTTGGTACTCTTATGGGTGTAAGCACCCTGGGTTGCTGGTCTTCTAGGAGTAGGGTAAGCCAGGACTCTGTTCCTGGTATTCAAAGAGAAAAGCTTTCATGGATGGGGGGTTCAGGCTGACTTCCTGCCTCCAAAGGAGCTGAAAAGGTGATGGGTGTTTTGCAGTCTGCAACACAAGCATAAGTCTGCTGTTGGTTACCTTCAGCCAGAGCTGGACCCTAACTCGGAGGGTCAGCTGGGGGTATCTGCATTCTCTGCCCCTTAATGCTATCTCTTCCAGTCATCTGGTGGTTGCTACTGCAGATCCTCCCTTGCTGATCCACTCTAGAATCTGCTTAGATTTGCAGCATGTTCTTTAACTGCTCAATCTTAGACTATTGCAAGGAAGCTGGGATGGGTCTGAGTGTGAATAGCACTGGGAGAGAGTTTTGTCATATCCCACACACTCTGCTCTCCATCTAGCAGGGGAGGGAGCTCCATTGAAATGACAGATGACACCACTGCCATCAGGGCTCTAACCCAGTTCCCTCTGCCCAAGAACCTTCTGGCCCAGGTGATTCAGATCGCAACCTCTTCTTCCACAGTCAAGGTGAGTCGCAGTTTGCTTGGCTTCTCTTTCTCGGAGACCTATCTTTCCCCAACTGGGCAGGACGGGTCTGCAGGGTCCAGTTTTGGATGACAGGGAAGCGAAGGGATTCCTTGGTTCCCTCCAAAGAGGGGCTAGACTGGGCTGTTGAGCATGAAACTGAAGAGCAGGAAACATTTCACTGGGGTGAAACTTGGCAGCAAGCTCCTCAGCGTGAAAGATTACTGTTAGGCCAAAGTACTAGGAAAGTGTTATGGGGGTGGGAAGGTATTACACACGTCTTTCTATGAACTGTGCTATGAGGCCCCTCCATTTCTGCAGTGTGCTGGACCGTGGATTTCATAATGGTCACTGATCCAGACCTCTCCAGGAGTCTCTCCCTGCTAAAGTCGGGCTTTCACCCACCTCTTCCAGCTGCCCTACGTGCACCCAGCAAATGTTTGCTCCCGCTCTTCCTTCCCAGGAAGTGCTCCATGCTGCAGCCTGCTCACTCTGCCTTGTCTTTGTACCTACTGTGAGCTCACTGGGAAGGGGGACTAGCCCAGGTGCCCTGTTTCATAGTGAGTGTGTGGGTGTTGCTATGTAAATGTCCTGAAAGCATTGAAGTATGTGTAGAAAGACCCCACTGCCGAGTGAGTACAAGCCGGTAGCTTTGCAGTCTTTGCAGGTACCTCTGCTCACTCTCAGAAGTGCCTGTCTGTCTTTCTCCCTCCCTAAGGAGTACATGCAGTTCCGTACTGTGGGCACCAAGACCAAGATCTGCAAGCTAACACTGCGCTGGCCCTGTCCCATGACCTTTGCTGCCAAGGGTCGCCGCAAAGTGGAGGCTGAAAACAAAGCAGCAGCCCTGGCGTGCCAGAAGCTTAAGGTGAGGAACATGGACCTGGTACCAATCGCCCTCTTGTTCCTTCCAGTGCATCACTACCCAGTGGTCTGCCAGCAGAGCTGTAGAGATTTTCCTACAAGGGGTTGATGTATCCTCTCAGCCCTCCTACTGTCACCTGGGGCAGACTGACTTCCTGCTACCGTGGGTTGACCAAATGCCCAGCTCTGCTCCCTTCATGTTCTGCTGTGGGAAAGGGAGGGGAGGCAGGGAGGATTATTGGGGGTCAGAATAGTACTAATGGGTCTCCTACAACCTGTTGAAACAGCCTGCAAGAGGAGGTGCTGCCCTTGCAATAACGTCTTTGTGGATGCAGCTGCATTGCTGGTCCTCCATTGTGAATCATCTCAGGGATTTCCCTGTGGACAGTGCGCCCCAAGGCGGGAGCGATGGGAGAGCTGATGGGAATGGGAAGGTCCTGCAGCGTGCTCTTTGTGACGAAAGCAGGAATCATTGGCGTTGGGCCCTTCAAGATGGAGTCTAGTCCTTCCTTGCTGGGCAGTTGTCCATTTGCTCTTCCCAAAGAAGAGTCTGATCCTTGCACTAAGGGGTAGTTTGGCTCCAAAAACAATGGTTTCGTTCCTCTTCTGCTCCTGTTCCCTCCTCCTCAACACTGTTCCACGTGGTGACTTTGCCCCTCTCTCTTTTCTCTTGTCCTCCTGCCTCTGCAGAGCCTCGGCTTAGTGGACAAGAATAACAACCCTCTGAGCCACGCCATGTACAATATGACGTCCCTCCGGGAGCTGGGTGAGAACCAGAGGAAGCCCTGCCACATCAAAGTCCCTGAAGCCACCCTGCGCAAGATTGAAAACTACCTGAACCATGTAAGCCGTGTTCACCTGTAGTTGGGTCACTGCAGCCTGGGAGAGGATAGCTGGGCGCCCTGCCCCTGACCTAGCCAACCCACAGATAATCAGCTCACCCTAGGGACTCCCCATGAAAGCAGTGGAGCGGGGATCTTGGGCAGGTGTTAGCCCATGGGCCTCCATCCATGGTCAGGGGAGCAGACCCACTGGTTGCTGAGTTGGTCTGCAAGGTCTCTGTCTCATGGGGTGGGTTGTCTAAGCAGTAGGCACCTGAAACCGTGGGCACCTGTGGTTCTGATCAGCTGAGCACTGGGAAGGCAGCTCCTCCAGCCACTGGGGAGGGATCTCTGGGTGCATGGATGTGAGTCACTTGAGGCTTTGTACAATGCTCAGCGATCGCTGCTTCGTTTCCCTGCTGTGCGATGGCCAGTGCTATTCCCCAGGCTGTGTCCTTGCAGTGCTGGGAGGAGATTGTGCTGGTGTAGCCCAGACTGGCCTCTCCCCTATAGAAGGGGATATAATTTCCCTTGATTTCAGTAAGAGCTGCACCTGCCTGCACCAGGGTTGTCTCCACCTCCTCGCAGCTTAACTGCTGGCCTGCTCCTGAACCAGGTGACTCTTCTCTGCTCTGTGTGCTCCACCCCAAAGCCTCCTTCCCTCAGGTGGGGAAGCGAGATGACGCATCAGGCAGCCCTCACTAAAACAGCTCATCCTCTTAGCAGCCTTGACCCACACAGCAGAGGTTAGAGCTAAGCTGCGAGGATGTATTTGCTGTTTTGAGGGAGAGAGGGGTGTGTGTGTGTCCCTGCCCCCTTACCAAGCTGACCATGAGGTAAAATTCCTTTCTGACCCCAAATACAGGGATTGCTCTGACCCTGAGCAGAGGAGCAAGACCCTCTAGCCAGGACCCTCTTGGCTGTGATGTTGCTACGCAGAGGTGCCGAGTACATGGGGGCCCGAGGGCCTTGGCCCCTATTGGGAAGAGGGTTGTCACCTGAAATGTGTGAAACTTTCCACAAATACATCATCTTAGACCCCCCACCCACTGGCAAAAATAAAAGTTGATGCCTATTTTGCCATGTGTAACTGAACCACAGCTGCAGCCCTGGGCCCACAGGCATGTGAGATAAGTCAGCCCAGCTGCATACGTAGTAGTGTGCAGCAGTGCTGCCCCCCAGGCACTGCGGTTGCTTGATGCTGTGCAAAGCATCGCTGCTGTTTTGGAACGACTGTGCTACCGTGTGTTGTGGTGCCCAACAAGGAGCCTGCATTGTTGGAGCCCTCAAAGTCTGTTGATTGTGTGCCCTAGCCAAAGCCGGGAGCAAGGAGGGGGCGGAAGCCCAGCTGAAGGGTGGCAGGGGGCTGAGCTCTCAGCAGAGGCTGCAGATAGGCTAAGTCAGTGGTTGAGGTGCTGCAAGGACAGCGATTGAGATTTGCTCCAAATGTTAATAGCCCAGGCCAGGCTAGGCCCCTCCATGGCAGTTCTCTGCTCTGCCTGATAGCTTGCCCCTGGACAGTCTGTTCCAAGGAGTTGCTCAACTACTTAAATGTCTTCTCCTTCCTTAGTACCCAGTGGACTCCAGGGAGTCCAGGCCTCGGATTGCTGATGACATGATGAACCTGAGCAAGGAGCCTGGGGCGATCAGTGACGCCATCACGGGGAGGACTTACCTGCCCTTGTCAGAAGCGGAGGAAGTGCGCATGAGTCAGAATCTCCTGGCCCTTTGGAAGAGGCGGGGGGCGTCCTGGCAGGATAGCCACCCGCTGCCGGTTGATCCTCACAAGGATACCATCTTGTCGGCCATCGAGCAGAACCCAGTGGTGGTGATCGCAGGAGATACGGGCTGTGGAAAAACCACGCGGATCCCCCAGCTCCTGCTGGAGCATTATATCATGGAGGGGCGTGGTGCCCGGTGCAACGTGGTCATCACCCAGCCCAGAAGGATCAGCGCTATCTCAGTCGCCCAGCGCGTTGCGCAGGAGCTGGGCCCCAACATGAGGAAAAACGTTGGCTACCAGGTGCGCCTGGAGAGCAAGCCCCCGGCCAGGGGAGGGGCCCTGCTCTTCTGCACTGTGGGCATCCTCTTGCGGAAGCTGCAGGGGAACCCCAGCCTAGAGGGCGTCAGCCACGTCATTGTGGACGAGGTCCACGAGCGGGACGTCAACACCGACTTCCTGCTCATCCTGCTGAAGGGCATCCAGAAACTGAACCCTGACCTGCGCCTGGTCATGATGAGTGCTACAGGGGACAACCAGCGCTTCTCCCGCTACTTTGGCGACTGCCCTGTGGTCAAGGTGCCTGGTTTCATGTACCCAGTGAAGGAGTATTACCTGGAGGAGATCCTGGCCAAGCTGGGCCGCCACCGGCACCGGCACTACGAGATAAAGGTGAGTGCAGCACAGGCTCTGCTCCCTCAGTCGCATCCCAACCCCCTGAGACTGGTAATAGGGAAAGACCATTGGGCTAGAACAAGTCCTGACCCCTGTAGTTTTCCCCCCCTGCACAGCTGCTGGGTTTGGGTCAACAGCTGTTGGCCAAGACTTAAATCCAAGCCTCCCCTTAATGGCAGTACAGTAGGTTTAGTTAAATCCCATTTATTTGATTAAATTCCAGATAATCTTTATCTCTGCTTTGGGTCTAAACTGTTGACTTGGCAGCAGCTCTTCCTAAATGCTAACTCTTCCAAGTGGCCTCCACTAGAGTGTCCTGAGCTGACAGTTGCTTTCTGTCTGCTAACAAGGAGGCGGACATGTCAGCACAGTCTGCAGGGGTTCAGTCTGGGGCACAAACGTTTGTCTTATTCTGACAGTCAGCAGCGAATGCTGCAGACATGTTTGCTTTCGCAGGTCAGGTGCTTGATGGCAGGTTACCCAGTGTGTCTGCAGCCTCCTCTCTGCTGCAGCTGGACCTGCTCCCTGCCTTGCAGATGTTGTTCTCTCTGCTGCTGCCCTTTCAAAGGACCTTTATCACTTGATCCTTTTCACACTGGTCTCTGCCCTGCCTTTGATTCATGAAAAGATGCAGACAAGTGCCCTGCTGATTCACTCTTACCCCAGCTCCCTGGGGCATAATCTTCCCCTGCCCAGGCCCTCTAAGAGGTTGAGAGAGGCCCGGGCCACTTCCATTTTCTGAGGCTCCCGGTATATTAAAAAAATATTAATTGATAGTGCACTACAGGCGGTGTGGCCTGGTAATGAGACACAAGTTTAAAGTAGTATGATGAATGTCGTCTTCTTTCAATCCTGTCAGTGTATCTCTGTGTCTGTATGTGTAACCTCATTTGGAGATAATGTCAAAAGTCTAAATTTGAGGCCCTCCATGAATGAGAGGCCCGGGCCAAATGGCCCTCCTGGTCCCCGCTGTGATAGGCCCTGCCCCGCCCTACTCCAAAACCCATGACTTGGCTTTACTATGTAATACATGATGGCATATTCAAAGAGTTTACAATAGATGGAGTTCACCATCTACTATTTACTAATAGTATTCAGTATTTACTAACTTACTATTTACTAGTACTATCTACTGTTTACTATGGTAGACAGTAAACGTCATAAAGTTCAAAAGTCTTGCACTTAGGATGGAACAATCGCTACAGACTTGGGACCAACTGTTTAAGCAGCAGCTCTGTAGAAAAGGACCTGGGGTTCACAGTGGACAATAAGCTTGATACAAGCCAGCAGTATGCCCTTGTTGCCAAGAAGGCTACTAGCATCCTGGGCTGCATCGGTAGGAGTGTTACCAGCAGGTCGAGGGCAGTAATTCTTCCCTCTATTCAGCACTGGGGATGCCGCATCTGGAGTCCTGTGTCCAGTTGTACAGAAACGATGTGGACACATTGGGGAGTCCAGCAGAGGGCAGTGCAAATGGTTCAGGGGCTGGAGCACGTAACTTCTGAGAAGGGAACTGGGCTTATTATTCTGGAGAAGAGACGATCGAGGGGGATTGAATGGCAGCCTTCACCTCCCTGCAGGGGGATTGCAAAGAGGATGGAGCTGGGCTGGTCTCAGTGGGGGCAGATGACAGGACAAGGAGCAATGGGCTCAAGCTGCAGCAAGGGAAGTGGAGGTTGGATATTGGGAAAAATTTTCTCACAAGGAGGGTGGTGAAGCACTGGACTGGGTTACCCAGAGAGGTTGTGGACTCTCCATCCTTGGAGGTGTTTAAGACCCAGGCAGACAAAGCCCTGGCTTGGATGATGTAGTTGGGGCTGGTCCTGCTTGGAGCAGGGGGTTGGACTAGATGTGACCTCCTGGGGTCCCTTCAACCCTCCTTGTCTATGATTCTGTGTGCATGGAGTGTCCACGCCGCAGATATCTGCTAAATCAGGTTGAGAGCTTGTAGGATTTACAGCTCCTAGCTGACCCTTGCAGTGCTTCTGGAGCATGAGGGAGGCGAGCTGCTGAGGATCTTATTACATAGAAGAAACTGGTAAAGGTTGTGACCAGAATGAGTCAGTGTGAGAGCGGGGAGAGAAGCTCGAAATCAGTGCTTCTCTGGCGGGGGTGAGGGCAGGGTCTGTAGAGGGGTGGCTTCCCTCTCCAGCTGATGGGGGCACTGCCACTCCCAGGTGTTCACCCTCTCCTTTCATTCAGCAATCAGATGATGAATGCGTCCTTGACCTTGATCTGATCACAGACCTCGTGCTCCAGATTGATACCCATGGAGATCCAGGTACGTGCTGCTTCATTCTTCCTCACACTTGGTTATGAAAGGTGGACAGGTGGTGGGGGGACACAGACATGACACACAGACACAGCAGATCAAATCCATAATGTCAGGGCTGGCCCCAGGGGACACTGATAGCACTTGGGAGGACCCAGCCTTTGGTTTTTGTGTTGTTGGGGTCCAGCTGGTCCAGAGCTTCTCCTCTAAGCCTTTGGAGGTGAAGTAGCCAGGAAGCTGAGGGCTCTTGCCCCCAGGTAGACCCGCTTGTTGGTGAACAGTTGTAGCTAGTGCGGTTGGTGGAGATAGAGGGACATGTGCTACATCTGGGATTAACTGAGGCTGCAGGAAGCCAGATCAGTTTGTCAGCCAGGCTGCAGTCAGTGAGCACGTTTCAGTCGTTCTCTCAGGGGCCTGCCAGGACAGAGCCAAGCAAGCGGGGTTGTGTCCAAAGCATTTTCCTGCTACAGTTGCAAGGACTCTCGAGACTCACAGGGTTTAGAACAAGTCATCTGGCCTTGCTTGTTCTCTTAGAGATCAATCTATTAGTTCACCAGCTGGCTTATGCCTCAGTTGTGTGCACAGAGGGGGTCAGGAAGCTTTTCTAGAGTCTCCGCTGACATGAGCTTGCAGTGCAGGGTGGGATGGCAGCTTCTGGACTGGGGGTGGTCATCGCCTCCCACCCTTCAGTGCTGCCAGGTGTTCACAGCACAGGTGTCCAGTTAGAAGCATAGAGAAACAGGCTTGGAAAGGACCTCCAGAGGTCATCTAGTTCAGTCGCCTGCCTGAGACGGGATCAGCCCTATGCAAACCGTTCCATACAGCTGTAATCTAAACTCTATGCAAGACTACCCTCAACCCTGACACAACATGGAATTAATGCCCTAACCTGCCACAAATAAAGCATAGTCCAGAGGTCATCGTGTCCTTTCATGCTATGCACAAAACCGTTGTAAAAGGTAGATTCCTATGCCAGCAGTCAGCAACCTTTGACAGCACAACCTGGACAAGACCCAGTTTGGGTCAGAGGTGAGAAGGCAGGTGCTAGGACCCAAGCACTGCTGGCATTTTTCCGCAGGGCAGCACAGGGAGAGTGACTGCTGCCAAAGCCTTGCGTGTGCGGGCTGTAGATTGCCGACTCCATCATACACGTTTCTACACGTGTATGCTTCTAGCGCAGTGGTTCCCAGCCCTTAAGTCAGGACGCCCCTCCATAACTTCCTGGAATTTGGCGTACCCTGGTTGAGGACCACTGTTGTACTGCCTCGGCTTGCTGGTGAAGTCCTTGGGTGCCCAGCCTGTGGCTTCAAGCCCTCGCCCTGGCCAGCACAGAAGGACCCACAAACATTTCTGGATGCTGGCACGGTGCAGCCTGTATGGACTCTGTCAACATGTTTGTGCTTTGTGGGGATCCAGCTCCCCAGGGCCCTTGAGCTGGACTGCAGGTCCCCGGGTGGTGCATGTGCCATCAGTACGGCAGGGGTCTCAGCCATCGTCGGTCCTAACATTAACAGGTGGGAGCGTGTGAGAAGGGAACAGGAGGTTCTGGGACTAGGAGGGAAAATGCTGGGTTTCCTTGGAGCACAGAAGGCCTGGTGGGCGGTGCACGGGGACTACAAGAGTGTCTCCAGCACCCTCCACATCTCAGGCTTGTCTGTTCTGCTCTGCCTCCCTCGTAGGTGGGATCCTCTGCTTTCTTCCCGGTTGGCAGGAAATCAAGGGGGTCCAGCAGCGCCTGCTGGAAGTACTGGGCTCTCAGAACAGCCGGTACCTCGTCCTGCCAGGTGAGGTGGCGGCACAGAGTCTCCTCGCCCCAGTGTGTGGAGGGGGAAGGGACACGCTGGGTGACTGCATCGGGCACGCTGGGTGACATGGATGAGCTCGAGCATTCTCAGATGCGCCATGAGCCTGGCACATGCTCGAGCGTGGCTGTTCTAGCTGCCCAGATGGGGGGTTCCAGTAAGGAAGCTGGTCCTGGGCAGAGCAGGAAGGCGGGGGGAGGCCTTCCCACTTGGACTTCAGGCCTCAAGCGCATGCTCCCTGAGATGTGCAGCAGGCCAGAGCCAGGGGCGGGTGGATCTGCAGAGAGCGCATCGCTTACCCCAGCAAGGGAGCAAGATGGGCACGTGTGAGAGCAGGGAGCGTGGCGGGCTCTTGAGGCAGGGCTTTGCAGCCAGACTTGGCATGAAGCCTGGCTGCATCCAGGCAGGGGCAGAGGCGCTCTTTGGAGGCTTGCAACTTCTCCCCGTGCTGCTGACTGCACGGGCTGGCCTAGCTAGCAGCGCAGCCTGCCTGTTGCCAGGCATCTCCCAGGGTCACTGGTCCACAGAGGAAACCTGTGGGAGGGAGGATGAGTCACGGGCGAGCCGTGCCCCACGCCGTCCCCAGCGGGGCACGTGCAGACTAGAATGTGCCCTCGTGGGTGGGAGCGGGGGCTGCAGCGGCCTGTCGGAGGCCTGGGGAAGGCCAGCAGAGGCTTACCAAACACGGGAAGCTTCAGCTTAGACCTCCAGGCACTGAGTTACGGAGCTGGAGCAAGCCCTTTCCCAGCAGCATGTGGAGCGTTGGCCCCCACGGCGTCCTCCTTGGCATGCTCGATCTCCTAGTGGTGGGTGCTGGGGCATGCGTCTGAGGCGTGCTTGAGTGAGCACAGGCCGGCCTGTCTCAGTTTAAGACTGTTCTTCGGGGACTGCTGCTGCTCCAGCCGTACGGCAGCACTGAGTCTTTGCAGGTCCCCAGTGCAGGCCCAGCTCTGGTGGCAGTGGGCAAGGTAGATTTGTGTCTCCATAAGCTAACTGCATCCAGCTCCCCCACAACAGGCGCTCAGCAGGAGGTGGACTTCCAGCCCCTCACTGGCGAGCTGTGTGGGAGACAGAGCTGTAGTGGTGGCCGTGCCCATGCCCACCTGCTAGCAGTGGCACGTGGGGCTTGTGGGAAGGGGTTTATGTGACTGTTGCCTCTCGTGCCAGTGCACTCCAACATCCCCATGATGGATCAGCAGAACATCTTCCAGCGGCCCCCGCCCGGTGTCCGCAAGATCGTCCTGGCCACCAACATTGCCGAGACCTCCATCACCATCAACGACATCGTGCACGTGGTGGACAGCGGCACCCACAAGGAGGAGCGCTACGACTTGAAGACCAAGGTACCGGCTTCATGCCTGCTCTGGAGCACCTGTGGGGCACGCCATCAGCCGTGCATTGCCCCTGCAGCTGGGTTAGAGAAGCCCCAGCCTGCTGCTAACAGTGAGGCTTGGATTGCATCCCTCTGGGGCAGGGAAGTCTGCCTTCCTGGCATGGGGGTGTCTAAGCCCAGGCATGTTTTCTGGCAGGCATTGCCTGGTTGATCTTGACCCCACCAGCATGCGGCCCCTTGTTTATCCTTGGCCAAAAGAGGCTTTTCTTGGAGGCCTCGGAGCAAACCATTGTCCTGTCCTATCCTGTGCATCTCACGCCCTCTGGTCTCCCAGCTTTATAACCCCTCCTGAATGCACCCCCGGGAGCTTTCTTGTAGCTGCTGATGACTGTGGGCCTGAGGGAGCCCCTAAGCGCCCCGAAGTGGTGTGTTGTGGGGCAGAACTGTCGTCCCAGCTGCCTATGCGAGGCTTCTGACTGTAGGTGTCAGCACCACAGCCCCCCAGTTTCTTAATGAGAACGGGCTGAGAGACAGTGTCAAGGCCTTCTGAAAGTCCAGGAAGACGATGTCCACTGCTACCCCTGCGTCTAAGGGTTTGGTGACCTGGTCGTAGAAGGCCACAGGTTGGTCTGACAGGACCTGCCGCTAACGAACCCGTGGTGGTTGCCCCTAAGCATGACCTCCCCCACGGCCCCTCATGGACATGCGCCAGGATAACTCTCTCAAAAAGCTTGCCCAGGATCAAGGTTTCATAATTTCATAGTTTCATAGTTTGTAGGGTCGGGAGGGACCTGAGCAGATCATCTAGTCTGACCCCCTGCCATGGCAGGAAAGAGTACTGGGGTCAAACGACCCCAGCAAGATGTACATCCAACCTCTTCTTAAACACCCCCAGGGCAGGAGCCTGCACCACTACTCTTGGAAGCTGGTCCCAGACCCTAGCCGCCCTGACGGTAAAGTCGTGCCTCCTGATATCTAACCTAAACCTCCCCTCTGCCAGCTCGTGACCGTTATTCCTGGTCACTCCTGGCGGTGCTCGGGGAAACAGCGACTCCCCCAATGCCTGCTGATCCCTCCTGAC
Organism: Crocodylus siamensis; assembly: GCF_052110815.1. Taxonomy (NCBI): domain Eukaryota; kingdom Metazoa; phylum Chordata; order Crocodylia; family Crocodylidae; genus Crocodylus; species Crocodylus siamensis. The sequence goes on from NC_143399.1 coordinate 205,320,392, forward strand.
TAGTTTATAACAGGCCACAAGATCCCCCCTCAGCCTTCTCTTGTGGAGGCTGAACAGGTTCAGGTCCCGCAGCCTGTCCTCGTAGGGCCTGCCCTGCTGCCCCCCCGGATCATGCGAGTGGCCTCCTCCGGACCCTCTCCATGCTGTCCACATCCCTCCTGAAGTGCGGCGCCCAGAACTGGACACAGTCCTCCAGCTGCGGCCTGACCAGCACTGCATAGAGGGGGAGGATCACCTCCCTGGACCTGCTTGAGATGCACCTGTGGATGCAGGACAAGGTGCGGTCGGCCTTCCTGACCGCATCCCCACACTGCCGGCCCACATTCATCTTGGAGTCAGTGATGACTCCCAGATCCTTTCCACCTCTGTGCTGACAAGAGGGGAGTTCCTCCTGAGGTGGTTGTTCCTCCCGAGGTGTATCACCTTGCACTTGTCTCTGTTGAAACCCATCCTGTTCTCGTCCGCCCACCCTTGTAACCTGTCTAGGTCCGATCGCAGCCTATTCCTCCCGTCTAGCATGCCCACGTCCCCCCACATCTTAGTGTCATCAGCAAATTTGAACAGGTGCTTTTTACCCCCTCGTCCAAATCGCTGATGAAGATGTTGAACAGTGCGGGCCCGAGGACCGAGCCCCGGGGGACCCCACTGCCCACGTCCTTCCAGATTGAGAAGGACCCATCCACTACCACCCTCTGGGTGCGGCCCTCCAGCCAGTTGGCGACCCATCTGACTGTGTGGGTGTCTACACCACAGCCCCCAGTTTCTTAATGAGAATGGGGTGAGAGACAGTGTCAAAAGCCTTCCAGAAGTCCAGGAAGTAATACTAACTGGCCTATAGTTTCCCGGGTCCTCCTTCCTCCCCTTTTTGAAGATGAGAACCACGCTGGCCTCTTCCAGTCCTCTGGCCCCACCCCAGAGCCCCACGAGCGCTCGTACAGCCGTGCCAGGGCTCCCGCAATGACCGCAGCCAATTCCCTCAGCACTCGGGGGTGGAGATCGTCTGGACCGGCTGACTTGAATACATCCAGTCCCTCCAGACGTTCCCTGACTAGATCCGCCCTGACCCTGGGCCTGGGTGCGCCTCCCCGGGGCTGGTGGGGTCCAGCAGCGGGGGGGCTGATTTGGTCCCTGCTCAGGAAAATGGAGGCAAAGAAGTTGTTAAATAGGTTAGCTTTGTCATTTGGTGTGATGACCAGATTTCCTAGCATGTCCTGCAAGGGCCCCACATTACCCGGGACCTTCTTTTTGCCCCCTATGTACTTAAAAAAGGACTTCTTGTTATCCTTGATTCGGGTTGCTAGTCCCAGTCCCATCCCCGCCTTGGCCTTCCTGACCCCCAAGCAACCGCGTGTAGTCCTCCCTGGGGACGGCCCCTCCCCGCCATCGGGTGTGCGCCTCCCTTTTAGCTAGGAGACATTCCCGGATGCTTTTGGTGAGCCATGGGGGCTTGTGCACCCTCCTGCGCCCTTTGATCTGTGTTGGGATTACCTCCCTTTGGGCTTGGAGGATCGTCTCCTTAAGGACCCACCACTCTCCTTGGAGCCCCGGCTCCCCTCCCCTCCAGGATCTCAGTGTTTCCCTGACTATTATCCTCAGGGGGTGCTCAAGGGGAGCCTTAGGCTGCCCTGCGTGCGGAGCAAAGGGAGCTGTGACTGGTCAGGTTTAGCGTGGCTGTTCAGTAGAGGTGTGAAACCACTGTCTCCGGGGGCTGCCTGCTGGAGGGTGGCAGTGCCTACGTCCTTCTGATGCTAGGTGTCAGGGGAGTGTGTCCCCCAGAGCACTGCACGCCAGTTGTGCTTATAACGACCCCTGTGTGACACTCCCAGCAGCTCAGTCAAGGACGGAGAGTGTTCCCAGGCTGGATCTTGTGACCCTCCCAGATCTTGTGGGCCTCTGGGCTCGTTCGCTGGGTGCAGCGATGTGGGATGCTTTGGAGCAGGAGCTCTTTAGTCCGGAGCGAAGGCCTGAGACAGGTCAAGGTGCGGCAGGTGTGTTGGCTCTAACTTTGTCTTCTCCTCCTCCCCAGGTCTCCTGCCTGGAGACAGTGTGGGTGTCCAAGTCCAATGTGGTGCAGCGGCGAGGGCGTGCCGGCCGCTGCCAGTCGGGTTTCGCCTACCACCTCTTCCCTCGCAGCCGCCTGGACAAGATGCCGACGTACCAGGTCCCGGAAATCCTGCGCACTCCCCTGGAGAACCTGGTGGTTCAGGCCAAGATCCACATGCCAGAGAAGACGGTAAGTGTCTCCCCTGGCCAGGAGACCAGGGGGCTGACTGTCTTCTACCAGGGGGGCTCTGCCTACCTAGGACCTGATCCCCTGGAGACGGGCAAGCTGCAGTCTGTGGTGTAGAAAGTGGCATGGGAGGACACCCAGGGTGTGGGTGACAAGTGCTGCCAAGCTGGGTTAGGTGAGTGGTCCCCTTAGCCCAGGATCTTATCTCCAGCCGGGACAGTGGGAGATGCTTTAGAGGGAGAAGACGCACACAAAGCACGTCCATGCTGGTCTGTCCCCTGTTGTGTCCTCCCTGGCATCAGTCATGACAGTTTGTCAGCTCTGGGAACTGCTGTCCTGGTGCCGAGCTGCAGAGGTGATGCAGAGGAGCCCTGCACTGACTAGTTACACAGGTTGGGGGCTCCCGGGCAAGTGTAAGAGCAGGGGTACTGGCCTGCTGTCTCCCTCCCTGGGCTTCCGCATGTCACCGTCATTCTGGCTTTCTTATCATCCCCTAAACCAGGGAGGCCCAACCTCTAAGCCACATGTGGCCCCTGGAGCTATCACATCTGGCCTGTGGCACTCCCCATGGGTTGGGAAGTTTGCAGGGGGAGGGTGGTGCCCGTTAATACAGCCACCTCCCTTCTCCACCAAATCCCCAAGGCCCATGCACCCAGTTGGAGCCAGGCTGCACCCCGTTTCTCTCCACAGTGCTGAGTGATGCGCCCCATTTCCTTGTAAGGCTGGGGCAAGCCGCCTCCCCCCATCCTCCGGGGCCAGGTGAAGCCCCTTTCTCTCCTCTGCAGGGGCAGACTCAGACCATGCCACCCACCCACCTCCCTCTGTGTGGCTGAGTGGTGCTCACGTGCTGACCCCAGCTGCTGGTCAGACCAGGCACTGTCCATTTGGCTGGCCACAGAAGAAGGTTGAGCATCACTTTCCTAAGCCACTTGTTACTGTGCGGGCCTGACCCAAAGGAAGCCTGCCAGGTGGCCTAGTCCGTGCCCTGGCTAAATGACGCTGCCCAGAAATGCAGAGCACTGAGCTCCTGTCCCAGCAGCAGGCCCGGGGGGGCAGGAACTGACGAAGTCTCACATGCTCCCTGCGCGAACGTGTGTTGCAGGCAGTCGAGTTCCTCTCCAAGGCTCTGGACAGCCCTGACATCAAAGCCGTGGATGAAGCTGTGATCCTTCTGCAGGAAATTGGTGAGCTAGTGCCTGGGTGGACAGTGAAGCTGCAGCTCCTGCCTACATGGAGGGCTGGGGCTGGGGGTGGCTGAGGTCCTGGCTGCAGGGGGAGCAGAGCGCTCGCTCCAGACCTCCCCTGTTACCTTTATTTTGCACAGTGCTTAAGGTGCCAGGTGGGACTGGAAGGGCATGTTGGGCTGGTTTGGAGCTCGTAGCCGGGGTCCTGCTCCCCTGGGATTATCTTCCAGCTCTGTCAGCTGCAAACATGGAGTTGAATGGGTTAAGGGGCTCCCTCAGGGCCACGTGTGCTGGGGAGTGAGCCCACTGGGGACCCCCACGCTGTGGGGAAGATGGCAGGAGGCTGATGAGGTCCGTCCGACTCCCACAGGAGTGCTGGATCACAGGGAAGCCCTCACCACGCTGGGCAAGCGCCTGGCACAGATCTCTACGGACCCCCGGCTCGCCAAGGCCATTGTCCTGGCCTCCATCTACCGCTGCCTCCACCCACTGCTCGTCATCGTCTCCTGCCTCACGCGGGACCCCTTCAGCAGCAGTCTGCAGAACCGGGCCGAGGTGGACAAGGTGAGGGACTGCCTGCTGGGGCCGGTGGGGAGGGAGGGAGCAGGGCAGGATCCATCACCTGTCTGACCATGAGCTTCCAAGAGAGGTGGTGCTGTTGCCTAACTTGGAGATCTTCAAGAGGAGGCTTGACCTCACGGGGCTGGGGCCGTGTGACCGCGGTCCTCTTTCCTGCCAGGGGCAGGGGGTCGGACACGATCCACTGGGTCCCTTCCGACTCTATAATCTATGAAATCTATGACCCTGTCTCCTAGGCCAAGGCCATCCTGAGCCAGGAGAGTGGGAGTGACCACCTGGCCTTCGTGAGGGCCGTGGAGGGCTGGGAGGAGGTGCTGAGACGCAGGGACAGTCGGGCCAGAGACAGCTACCTGCAGGACTACTACCTCTACGCCCCGAGCCTGCGCTTCATCAACGGTGAGTGCCTCCCCATCCCACCAGCCTCAGCCAGGGCCCAGCAGGTGGCTACACGTGAAGGAGTGAGTACTGCGCCATCCAGCCCCTGCCTGGGCCCGGGGGTGAGCGCTGCGCTGCCACGAGGCAGCAGGAGCCGGCTGGGAGCCTGGACAGCCAGCCCTCCCCAGGACGTCGTGGCAGTGTCTCCGACAGCCCGGGCCTTTCCCTCTGGGGGAGCGAGGCAGGGTGAAGGTCACCGCTGCCCCCCAGCAGCTGACAGGCTGGCAGTTTCCTGCGTGAAGACCCAGGGCTGATGGAGCTGGGTGGCGGGGTGCAGTGGTCAGCCCCTCCTGGGCGTTGAGGCCGCTCGTGACCATGGCCTCCTCTCCTTCCCACAGGTTTAGTCAAGCAGTTCTCTGAGAACCTCTATGAAGCCTTCCTGGTGCCGTCGTCTTCGGACTGCACCTTGCCCTCGTCCGCGTGCAACCAGTACAGCGAGGAGGAGGAGCTGGTGAAGGGCGTCCTCATGGCGGGGCTCTACCCCAACCTCATCCAGGTGCGAGCACTCTCCTTCCCTCTCTGGCACGGGGCAGGAGTGCCGGCGCCTCCCTGGTACCGAGGCCAGTGCTGAAATGACCCTGGCCCGCGCTGGGTGCCTGCATCCGGGGCAGCCTGGTGGCTGGGAGATTCCCGCCAGCTGTGGGATGGCACGGGGTGGAGGAAGGCATAGGCAGCGCTGGTTCTCCCGCTGGCTGAGCTGTCTCTCTTGTTCCCAGGTGAGACAGGGCAAAGTGACCCGGCAGGGGAAGTTCAAGCCCAACAGCTACGCCTATCGGACCAAGGCCGGCACCGTCCTGCTGCACAAGTCCACAATCAACAGGCAAGTGGGCTCCCGAGGGCAAAGCGGGAGGGAGGATGGTTCTGGGGGGAGCCTGAGGCCAGCAGAGCCAGGGACCTGGGCAGGGGATCGTGGGGGGCTGGGATGGCCCCTCAGCGGGACTGTGGGCTGGCCATGTCCTGCAGACCCTTGGCCCCTCCTCGGGGACCTGGTTTGGGCTGGGCCGGGCCTGGCGAGGCGGGCAGGCAAACAGGTGCCCTCGCAGCTGATCTCGGTCTCCTTCCCCCTGGAGCAGGGAGGCGTCGAAGCTGTACAGCCGCTGGCTGACCTACTTCATGGCGGTGAAGTCCAACGGCGGCGTCTTCGTGCGCGACTCCTCCCAGGTCCATCCGCTGGCCGTGCTGCTAATGACCGACACGGACATCCACGTCCGAGGTGGGTGCTGCTGCAGGGCTGGCGCCCGGGTCTGCAGCCCGCCAGCCTGGGGTGGGAGATGGGGCTGCAGCCTCCCTTGTGGGCTGCTTGCTCCCAGGTGACCCGGCTCCTTCGGTGAGTCTGGCAGACCTGGGGGTAGCCCTTCAAGCACCGTGGGGGCAGCTTCTTCCTCTCCCCAGGCCTGCCCCAGCACAGGAGCCTGTCCCGCTCTGGGCCGGGGCTTGGTACGGTGGAGACGGGCGGGGAAGGGGCTGTGCTGGGAGGGCTGGCAGCATCCGAGCGGTTTTCAGGCTGACAGCTGTGCCTCTGGCTCCTGTTTGGGGAGGAGGAGGAAGAGGAGGAGGACTTGCGTGGCCGATACCTCCTGGCCCAGCTCCTGGGCGATTTTGACTGGAAGAGCCGTTTTTCACCCCGGGGCGAAGCAGACATGGGCATCTCAGCCAGGAGTTGGGATGCCAGCTGCCACTGCCATTTTGTCCCGTTCCCACAGCTTGTCCCATAGGGAGAGCCTGGCACTGGCTGGGGAGAGCAGTGCACGCTGCTGAGCGGTGCCAGGGGGTGGCTGAGCCTTGGGCCAAGCAGGGCAGGGGTCTCCTCTGCAATGGTGGGGAGGGACGAGACTGCTCCCAGCCTCCGTTTACCTGCGCCCCTCTCCTCCTCCCCCCCAGATGACGGCTGGCGGGCGACCGTGTCCCTGACCGACAGCGACCTGCTGGTGCTGGAGGGCGACTCCTACACCATCCGCCTGCTCCGTGACTTCCGCGTGTCGCTCTCCAAGATGGTGGAGACCTGCCTGTGCTACGAGATGGCGGCCATCCCCGGGGACCTGCAGCACCAGCACAGCCAGCTGCTCGACATCCTGGTGGACCTGCTCAAGGGGCCGCCCGGCAGCTTCGGGGCCTAGATGCCTGCCCGCCTGCCCGCCCGCCGCCGTCGCCGCCCGCCCGCCCGTGGGGACTTGTAATTTGTATAAAGCTGTTCACAAATGTTTATTTAAATAAAGTTCTATTTATCCCTTGTGAAGTCATCTCTCTCCATCCTAGAAGATCACTGTTGTCTGAACCTCCAGGCGTGGCCACCGCTGATGAGAAGCCAGAGCAGTGCAGCGCCAAGGCCCACGGACGGACGGACCAGCAGCACCGCTCGCGAGGCTCCCAGCGGCCTCTGCCGGACAGCGACGGATCCGGCTGCCTCCTGCCCGCCACCCTTCGCCCCACCCCACGGGGCCGCGCGAGCTGCACGGAGCAGGAGGATGGACAACCCGGCTCCAAGGCCGGGGCGCGGATGCGGCAGCCCCAAGGGGGGCAGGGCCTGTTGGCCGAACCGGAGGGCGAGCGGCCCGGGAAGGCGCCGGCCTCCACATTCCAGAGCCAGGGGCGTCCGAGGCCGAGGCCGCAGCCCCCCGGAGGGCGACGTGCCGGCGGCGGCTCTACCCATTCCTGTCTTTGGGTTCGTTTTTTCCCCCTTTTCTCTTTCTTTCCTCAGTGTTCAGTTCTTTGTTCTCTCCAGGCTGTCATCGGGATGCACGCCGGGGCCGTGGGCACAAAGCTCCCTCGGTTTGCTACGGATCAGGGACCATGTTGGCACGGGAGCAAGCGTCGGGCCAAAGCACAGCACCGCTGCGGGGGGAGAGATCCGGCACCTCTCCCACTTCCCCGCCAGTCGGAGGGCACCCCCCACCCCGCACCTCCCAGGGCCGTCGCGAGGCGCCTTCGCTAGTGTGGGACCCTGAGCTGGGACGTGCGACGGAGGAGCTAGCGCCGCAGCGCTGGGTCTGCGGGCGGCGACTGCGGCACAGGCCCGGGGTCGGGCAGCAGCACTGCCGGCTCGCCTGGTGGCCACAGGACTTGGGATCATTTGTTTTGTTCGCTCTTTCTGATGCTCTTTGTAACTGGCCAGAGATGAACACGCTGCTGGGGGCAGGGGCCGGGCCCTGCTGAGGGCTCGGGGGCGGGAGCCGCGTTACAGCGGTCCCGGCTGCCGTTTTCTCGGGGCAAAGCCCCCAGCCCGGCCGGCCTGGCGGGGCAAAGAAACCAGCTTCACGCTGCTCCAGTTGAAGGACCGTAGCCACCGATCCGGGAGTGAAAGCACAACAACGGGGTAGGGGGGACTCCGCTCCACATCCACGAGCCACCCGGTGGGGGAGCGCCGGAGCACGCAGCCAGCGAGGGGCTGGTCGCAGGCCCCCAAGCGGGGAGGGGGGAGCAGATGCAGCCCCCGCGCAGCCTCGGTCCCTGGCAGCCCGTGTTCACTCGAAACTATTCATCTGCATTTCACTTGCTTGAGAGGTTTGTCACCCTGAGTTGACCCGTGTTTTCCTTGCGTTCTGCCTCCTGTGCTGGACACTTTGGTTTTTCCCTTCCAGCAGGTTCGAGAAAAATACAAAAAACAGAAAAAAAAAATCCAAACAAAAAAAAAAAAAGACTAAGCTCTTGTCTCCATGGTTCTGTGCTCGTGCGTGTCGGGATGCTGCCGTGGCTGTCGTGTGATACTGGATCTTTTTACAACCTAGATTAAAAGACAATAAAAAGGGATAGAGTAGTAACCGCGTCTCCTGCCTCTCTTCGGTGCGTCGCAACGGCGCGTGCATCTCATCTCCCGAGTCTCCCGTGCCCCCAGCAGCAGAGCAGAGGCTGGGCAAGACTCTGGCTCGGGGCAGGTGGCTGTTGGCCTGCCGGGATGTGGAGTCCGGCCGTTGGCTCGATCTGCCACTTGGGGCAGCCGGGCTCTAGCTGGTTTCTTGTATCTACTGTATCTTAAAGAAGTTTTAATTTCTACCTTTAGTGTCTGCGGGTAGTTCTTTCTTGGCCGTACTGCACTTTTGCACATGACCGGCCAGAGTTTGAACTTTTCTGTTCTCTGGGCATGCCTCCGCATTTAGTTTGAAGGATGCCCTTTGGCCTTGAGCGGCCTCCTTTGCTCTTCTGTTAAACGGTTACCGGTCTGCTCGCTCCCCCCCGGAGCTGCAGTATGTGCCTTTGCTCAGCTGTCAGTGGGGCATTTTTTTAAAAAGCTTCCCAGGTGCCGGCAGGCTTTGTACACCCTTGACTGCTCCCCTGAGCGTCTTTCTAACCAACCTCCTTGGGTTGTGTCACTGCCTTGCCTCCGGTTGCCCGCTGGCAGCGGGGGCTGCTTTGGCTTCCTGCCTCCCACGGGGCTGCTGGGGGTGAGGCTCCAGTTGCTGGTACAGCGGCTCAGCAGCAGACGCCTCTTGAACCAGGTCCAGCCGTGCTTCCCCTCACGTCGGTCCCGTGATGAAGGGCTTTAGACAGCAGTTGTGTGATCGCGTTTGGAGAAGCCGTGTCCTCGTCCCGCCCGCATGAGGCGGTTACCGGGTGGGCAGGGGGAGTTGGCTTCTCCCATTATTATTGCCCATCCTGTTGTGGCAGCTTCATTAATCTCGCCGAGCGTTTCGTAATCGCCGCTGCCTTCCTGGGCAGGCCCAACGCTGGGCCTATATTCTTTATTATTCAAATGCAGGATTATGGGAGTTTTCCTTTCCTCTGCTACGCCCAGGGTAGAGTACCGCTCCCCCCCACGACGCGGCCTACTCCCCTCCGCGCTGAGGCTAAGGAAAGGCAGCAGAAGAAACGAATGCTGAGGAGTCGGGACATAGGAGCCGACCCGCTGGCTGCATGGTGGCATCCGAGCTCCTAGAAGTAGTGGGAAGGAGGGTTTGCCATCCAGCCTGGCTCTGCCGGGCATCAGGTGGTGCACATAACCCGGCAGCGCTGTACCCAGTAGCGTGCCCCTCGTGGGGCTTGGCGCGACTTGCTGTGTCGAAGGTGCCCGTTCACACCGGGCAGTCATGTTCCCCCACCTCCTCTGCTGGCATCCATAGGAGCACATGCATGTATTTTCCTGGCTCCTGCGTGTGCCACTGATGAGGGATTCCCAAGCAGGGGCCATGCCCTGCTCCCTGCAGCACCAAACCCAGCGCCCTTGGCCCTGCCTGCTGCTTCTGGCCACGGGGATGCTCCATGCAAGAGCTGCGGCCCATGGATGGGCTCATCTCTGTCTGTCCCAGCCTGGTGCCTTCCTCCCGAGACCCATCTCCCTGGGCAGCACGCGGGGCAGTAGAGATGGGATTGCGCCGCTCTGGGCCCGAAGACTCATTAAGGCGTGCGGGCTCTGCTTAGCTGCTACGGCTCAGCCACCCCGGGCTGGTGCCCGAGGCAGGCGTTTGCTACACGCATTGGGTCCGTGCTCAGCAGCCGTCACAACAGTGGGGAAGATGACGAAGGGACTGTAAGCAAACTGAAAAGCAAAGCGAGCGTGAGAGCAGTGGACGAGCCGCCAGGGAAGTGGTGGACGCCGCATGGCTGGGGGGTGTTACCGGGGGGTTGGGGGCAGCGGTGTCTCGTTTCTACCCCAGGGACCGACCGGGGTTCTGGGCTTGGCTGATCGCTCCGGTTCCCCTTCTGCTGTGCGCCAGGCATTGGGTGCTGGCTCCAGCCAAGGCTGGGGACTGTGACCGGGCTGGGCTAATTGCTGCCTAGAGGGTCAGGCCTCTGCTCTGGCTCAGCCCAGTCTCTGCATTTGGGGCCAGGAATTTTTCCCCAGGGACAGACTGGACAGGGTGGTGTTTGCCTTCCTCTTGTGGGGGTGTGATCCTCTACCCAGGACCACGGTGCATATTGACATTTCACAGGTGCAGGACACGGGCTGCTGCAGCTCCCCGGCAGCTTTGGTTTGGTCGGGGGGTACTTGCAACACGACTCCCACCCCCCGCGCACTTGGGACTGCATCCAGCCTCCGAAGCCCTCGGGCCTGGGGATCCTGGGGACGCCTCAGCCTGCTGCAGCTGCAGGCTCACTTGCTAGGGCTGATGCCAGGCCAGCCGGAGCTATAGGCGGGGCATGATGTCACATGAGGCACACACAGCTGCACTTGCGCGTGCGCACACTCCCGCTTTGTACACCCATGCTGCTCCAAGGAGCCTGGCCCTGTTCTGGCCCCATGCTTGGCCATTTTCAATTGTCCATGACTACACCGAGGGCTTGGCAATAACCAGGCTGAATGCACCTGTTAGTGAGGGGAACAAACCCTCCGTACAAATTCAGCTGAAGACAGCAGGCTGATTGAAGCTGCAGCTTGCAGGGAGGGCAAGGGGCATCGGGAGCAGAGCAGCACCCCCCTGGGGCATGGAGGTGGGGCACGGCAGCCTGCAGGAAGCCTCTCTGAGCTTTGTAGGACTCGCAGACCCTCGTTCTCCCCTTCCAAGCCTTTGGCTACCTGCTGCTGCTGAGCCGGGGCTCTCGGCCTTCCCAGACCCCCCCTTCATGGGCTCGGGGGTCCCCTTGGGAAATACCAGCTCTTCATTTTCACTCCTTTTGGGCATACGGAAGAGCCCTAAAGCAATCCTGCTGCTGCTGAGCCTCCAGGAAGAGCGCTCTCACCCTGCTGGGTGCATCAAAAAGATGCTTTACTGGACATTAGACTCATTTAATAAGCAGTAAAGTGTCACTGTCTACATCTGTGAGCAAATATTGCACAGTAGATTAGGCCAATGCGCTGTTTTCTAGCACCTGTAGATACATGTAGATGCCGACCAGGAGCAAATTCCCACGGCAGATGGGGAGTGGTACAGCAGCTCAGCAGGACACTGCTCACCAGCCCTGTGGAGATAAGGGCCAGCCCCCACGCCTCTGCCAGTCCTGGGCTGGCGCCCGGTAGAGCCTGGAGCTGCCCCTGGGGGTTGCAGAGGGCAGAGCAGGAGCAGCTCTAAACTGAACTGCTCCCCACCAGGAGCAGATTTGCTTCCAGCAGCCACATGTTCAGCTGGTTGCAGGGGCCTGGTTCATTGAAAGTGAACTGTCTGCACAGAAAATTCAGGCGCATTCATTTCACATATAGACATGCCCTCTGGGTCCCTACTTGCACTCCCTGGGCTGAGTGGGTGACTCCTGTTGGCCTACCTCACAGTGCTGACATTGTGTGGCACCCCTGAAAGAAGCTCATGGCACCCCTGGGTGTCATGGCTCCTGCTTGGGAATCACTGCCCCGACAGCTGCTCACCTGGCAAGGGCCAAGGCACAGGGATGTGGTGAGAAGGGAGCTGCAGTGTGCTGGGATAGGGGCAGCAGGGGCAGGAGTGGGGGTGAGCTGTAAGATAACTAGGGCTGGCCTAGGGCTGTGGCAGCACTATCCCAGACCTCTTTTCCCCAGCAGTGACACACGGCACAGCTTGGTCCCAGGCAGCCAGGGCCACAGTGCATCTGTGGGGGAGAGGGGAGGGAATGGGCAACTAGTTCAGCTACTCAGCCCATGTCTCCAGGAGACTCATGTGCCATTCCCTGCAGTGCTTGCCTTCCCTGGGGCCACAGGGAGCTTGTCTCTTCCCTGACGCATGCAGGAGGATCCTGAGCCACACCAGGCTGGCCCCACAGCTCAGCGTTGTGTTCATCAGAGACCCGCAGGCAGGGGTGCTAGGGTGGGGCTGGGTGAATGGAGGTATAAACACTGCTGCACTTGCATGTATTTTTTGTGGACATTAAAAGCACATCAGTAAAAAAATTTCCACGTCAGTAAAAAAATAAATAAATTCTTGGGTTGGCAACTGTGGCCAGGCGTGAGGGAAGGCTGGGGTAGGAGGCTGTGAACAGGCAGCACATTGGTTCTGGGAGCAATCCACTTGTCCTGGGAAGACAGTGCCGGACCCCTCCACTGTGCCACTTCAAGTCCCCCTTGGAGGGTGGTGGAGTGATGTGCCAGTGCTTCCCAGGACACCCTGCTGTTCATCTGTACAGGTACCATGGCTCATTGCAGGAACAAGCCAGTCAGGGTGTGATCTCTCACCGGCCGGCTCCCTGCTGGCGAAGGAGTGGCAATGCAGCATTGTAAATGACTGCAACTCTTGATCTTTTTTTTGTTCTGGACCAAATCCGAGACAAACCAGTCCCAGGGCAAATGAGACGTCTGTTTATAGCCTGAGTGACTCCCCCCTGACAGCTCAGGACCCTCTGGGGATGGCAGGTGCTACAGCAGGGAAAGGAGCAGAGCCCGGTTCGTACAGCACCAGGCACAGCCCGGCATCAGCCTGGGGCTTGGCTTTCCAGCAGCACATCTTACTCCCTCAAGAAATGCGACCTCACACTGGGGCCAAGGTTGAACATCTAGAAGCTTTATTTCAATCCTTTACAATAGTAAGAATCACAACGTCAAAAATCAGGAAATGCTGCTAATGGAGACAGTCGTACACAGCCCGAGAGGAGGGTGGAACAGAAAGGCAAAAGCAACCACGATGAACTCCCTCCCCGGTGGTGGCAAGAGGGGCAAAGCCCCCCTGCCCCGTCCCACAGCTGTCGTCTCAGCCTTTACATCCATGCAAAACCTCCCCCCTCCCATCAGCGTCGCCCCCCACAGCACTGGGCCATCAGCACCACTCGACATTACAGCAAGAGTTGGTTGCACGGTCGCGGCCGTGCGGGGTCGGCTCCACGCTCCCCTCCAGCATTAGGGGGAGTCTACCCAATGAGGGGCTGGAGCGTTGGCATACTACGCCTACAACACAAAATCATAGTAATACTGAACACTGAGAGAGCGTCACACACACACTGAGCAGCCTCACAGCAGCCCTGTGAGGCAAGTATTATTCTCCCCATTTTGCAGATGGGGGAACTGAGGCAGGGAAATTGAGTTGCCAAGACCAGAGGGAGCCAGGAGTCGAACTCCAGGCTTCCTCGCTCCTGGCCCCACACCCAGAACGCGCCTGCCTCTGCATCCACCTCCTCTTCCAGTCTCCTTCCATCCTTTCCCCACCACGTCCTCATCTCGGTACCTACGTGAAGGGGGAGCGGAGTCTGCAGGCAACACTGAGTGCAGAGGCCGGGGGCCTGGTGAGTGGTTCACACGAGACACCAACCTGTTACTAAGTGAAACTGGTGAGAGACTCGGATCAGCCAACGCCAAACCTAGAGCCCAGCTCGGCGCTGGAAGGGATTGGGGGTGCTGCTTGCTGCTGCCTTCCCATGGCTTCTCCTGGTCCCCGTTTCCCCAGGCCTGCAATGCCGACTGGCAGCCCAGGGCCCGGATCCTTCTTCCTGGTGCCAGCCGCACAAGTGGCACAAGGGAAGGGCTCTGAGCACGAGACGCCTGCAGTGGAGGCCGTCTATGTGCAACCGGAAGATGCTGAGCAGAGGCCGCAGTGCCTGCCGCAGGCCACCGTGCCCACGGGGGTGCAAGTCTAGTGTCCCATCCACACCCCATGCCCAGCATGGGCCCGACGCGAGGAGCAGAGGGACGAAGCCCCACCGGGGAAGCCGTGGCACCTGGAGGGCAGATCCAGAGCCCTGCAGCGCCAGCGGCCAGTCCCAGGCTCCTGCCCTGTGGCCACGAGTCTGGAAACCCGTGTATTCAAGTGTCCTTGGCAAGGGAAGAAGCTGCCCCGAGCACTGCTGATGTCCCTGATCTACAAGAGGATGCAGGGCCCTGGCACGCGCAGCGAGTCCACCAAGCTGCCACCGGCACCGAGAAGCCCTCTGCTCCCGCCGACGCCCCACGTTTCCAGCCAGCGCGCCCATGCGCAACACGCACCACTGCGTGCCATGCCCCAACGCCATCCACGCCACTGCCCGTCCTCGCCACGTACTGCTTCAGCCAACCACGGACCCCTCCACGCTGCGCCCGGCACTGCCCGCAGGGACGCCGTCGCACGGCCACAATGGAGCTGCTCCTTGCTGGCGTGAAGGCCGTCACGTTCCTGCTCCGACGGGCGCTTCCGGGGGTGACTATGCCCCAGCCAGCAGAAGCCAAGTCCACCGTGGCCACGACATCCCTATGGGACGTGCTTCTCGCAACCCACGCCTGCCTTGCAGCCAGGTCCCTGTGCTCCCTCAGCAAACGGCCCCCTCGCTGCCCGCGCCGCGCCGCTACCAGAGGCCCCGCACCAAGCAGCCCGCAGGCAGTGCTGGGGCTTGCAAGGGGAATCTCGGGCCGGGAACTTGCACATGCACACCTAACCCCAGCCGCACAGGGAATGTGACCCCGTCCTCGGACCACCCCAGGAGTCCCCAGTACTCTCCTGCCCTGCCAGCCCAGCCCGATTCACCTGGGACGCCAGGGCGCTGGGAGCCCTGCGTGTGGACAAGGAGGCAGCTGGAGAAAGCCTCCACCCCAGCCAGGAGCCGTGCCGACCCTGCTACCCCTGCCCTCGGCAGCGAAGGGCACGGGGAGCAGGGAGGCGACCCGGGCACTCGGGGTCGATAGTCTAGTGACTGAAACGGCCCTGACGCCTGCTGCCCCCTCGCTGTCGCGCCCTCTGCCTAACTCCGCTTTCGCTCCCATCCCTCCGCGCGGAAGCAAGTCGCGTCCACCGCAGCCTTCGCCCCGTTCCCGGGCGAGCAGCAGGTCCAGCTCTTCCTTTAAAACAAACACAAAAGGTTAAAACAGAAGACCTCCCCACCTCTGCCCTGCCCCAACATCCAGGCCTAGCTCGACTCAGCCACAGGCAGGCACAGAAGTGGAGGTTGCTGTCTGGGGCTGGGACTGTAAGACTGGACCCTGCACCCTGGCCCGGGATCTTCTCCTAGACCCGCACCCCGTAAATTTGCCAGGTCACATCCTGGGGGGAGAAATGCACCACCCTTTGCAAAAACGAGGGCGTTTCCGCAGCCGTAAAAACTGAAGTGCAACGTTTCCACCCGCCCTCAGCACAAGCCTTCCCCACCCCGTCCCGGGACCCCGGGGACAGGAGAACCTCGAGGGGCCTGCACTGCCCCGGGCTCCGAACAAAACGCTGTCAGCATCCTGCTCCCCTCTGCCCGGCTGCGCCCTGCATCAGAGCTGCCCCCAGGGCGTCACCCGGAGCAGGCGTCTCAGTGCCCCGGCCCACGGGGAGGCCTGCTCCGGGTGACGCGCGCCCACCCTCGTCCCCCGCCGAGCTGCCCGTCTCAGAGCAGACCCCGTTATTGCTTCGGGA
Source organism: Crocodylus siamensis (assembly GCF_052110815.1). Lineage (NCBI taxonomy): Eukaryota > Metazoa > Chordata > Crocodylia > Crocodylidae > Crocodylus > Crocodylus siamensis. The sequence continues at coordinate 205,335,952 of NC_143399.1, forward strand.
AGCAAAGCCGATGCCAGGGACCTCCAACCCCCTCTACCACCTTCCCTGCAGTTCAAGTGTTGGCATCGGCAGGTTTCGATTCAAAATTTAGTAACCGAGAAAGAAGGAAGCCTCAAAGAAGGGCAGTGATATATACACCCGCGGGCCACATGCAGGGGCGAGGGATGGCAAAAGCCAGCAGCTTCGGAGGGAGAGGGGCTGTGGCGGCGCCCGGGCATCGCAACGCAGCGCCGCTCTCCCACCCGGGGCCGTGCTGGACATCGAGGGCTCCTCGCCGGACTGAGGGAGAGGGACAGCAAGTGCAGCCGTGCTGTGGCCTCCCACCATGGAGGGCTGGGGAGCAGCTGCTTGGGTTTGAGAGACGTGGCGCTGCCCTTGCTGCCTCTACCCGCAGCCCGGCTGGCACAGCCGCAGAGCAAGCGCAAGGAGAGCGGACAGGGCGAGGGGGAACAAGGGTATTAGTGCTTTTCTGATGGTCCCCCCAGGGAGTGGCGACAGAGGCAGGCAGCCACACCGCAGCCGAGCACGCCCGGCAAATGTGAGCAGCTTGGGTGCTTGTCCCTGGTCCTGGGATGAGTGTGCATGTGCAATGAAGGGAGGGGGAGGGGGAGAGGTGGGGGAGCGGTGTGAGGGCTGGGGTATATATAACCGCCCCGGTCAGGTGCAAATCTGCATTGCTTATCGAATTTCGCCTTGAGAGGAAAAAAGCACTTAACGCAACTAGCAGACCACTTGGATGCCAACTAGCACACTTTAATGCCGTTTTATTAGAAATCATGCAAACTTTAATATAAAAATACAAGTGCAATAAGAGAGTCTTTGTGTGTAAATACAGGCTCCGGGCAGTTGCGCCGGCGGCAGCTTCCCAAACAAGTATTCTCACCAGGCGGGGATGCCGCCACCGCTGCCTCGCGGACCCCCAGTCCCACCCAGCCCAGCCAGGCCGGCCCCCGGTGGAAGTCTGCCTCCAGCTACCTTTGATCCCAGTGTTTCGTTATCTGCTTGCTGCTTTGTGTTAGTTGGACTTGAGCGCATGAGGCTAATTTACAGTTCGTTTCGTTTCTTTAGTGTCGTTCGCAACATAAAACAAGGAGCTCGGCCCACAGCCCAGAACCCTCCAGAGCAAGGGCCGTCGCCCCACCGCCTGCCGACCCGCGCCGCAACAAGGCTCAGCCCCCCGGCCCTCTGCAGACTTTCTGCTCCCCGCTTCTCTGCTCTTCCGGACGGGAGGCGGCTCCTCCGTTCTCCCGCCAGGTCTCGTCCCAGCCGGGTGATCGGGTCACCCGGCCCATCGTTGCCAACCTTTCCCTCGCCTCAACACGTAGCCCGCAGCACCCTCGCGTCTCTCCCAGCCACCAGCCTCCGGCCGGCGGTTATCCGAGTTCATAAATAAAACCGCCTTCCCCCCACTGACCTCGCGGGAGCTGCTGCGCGGGCAGGTGCGGGAGCACCCACCGGAGCCGGCAACGCAGCCCGCGGGGGCGCGCCAGGCACTCGCGCCCCGGCTCCTGCGAAGTCAGCGTGGGGCCTGGCGGAACGGCTGCGGCAAGGTTTCCTGCTAGCTCGTTCTCGCGCCCTTCCCTTCAGACATGGCTTATTCCCATGAATTTGCTCCGTTATTTTAAAATATTAAAAACAAACAAAACAAAAAAAAATAAATCTCAACGATAAAGAAAAAAAGAAACCCAGTTACAACGGCTGGATATGTCGGTAAGAAGCCAGCACTGCAGCAGCGGTTAATGTCTTTACTCTCCTATGGTTAGGGGAAGAAGGGGAAAGAGAGAGCGAGACAGAACGAGAGCAGAAGGGAAGGGGACGCAGCATGGGTCAGCAGCTTGAGAAATCATCAACACTGTCACGAAAAGAGTAAAAGGTGAAAGTCAACAGTTAAAACAGCCTAGTGTGTGTATGTACGTGTGTGTGTGTGATCTATACCGTCATTCAATAGGAACAGCAGAAACCCAAGCAGCAAGGGGGACACAAAAAAATAACAACAACAACAAAAAAAAAAAAAAAAGAGGAAGGTCACAGCTTTTCCCCATTAACTCCAGCCTGGCTTTGGCCCGCAAGCAGCGACGGAGCGAAGCTCAACGGCCCCCGACCCAGGGCTGGCTTAAACACCCCTTCGGCTGACAGATCCCCGGCCCCCTGTCCTGAAGGCAGAAGCCTGACCCTCGAGCTGGCCCTGAGAGCCGCCCCGGTGCAAGGACGTCAGGTGAAGAGAGGAGAGGGTGGCGCGGGACGGGGGGACTGTCAGGGCGATGGAGACCGAGGCAGCCTCCCCGAAAGGAAGCTAGCCCTGCTCGCGTGCGGTGCCCTTCCCCTCTAGAGCCAGGCGCCGGGTTAAGGGGGCCAAGCTGAGTCCCCCTGGGAGCGCGGAGGGGGAGACTGCGGGAGTCACAAGCCTTGCTGAGAAAGCGCTGCAGAAAGGTCTTCTGCAAGGGGAGCCGGCTGGTGCAGTGGTGACGAGGCGGTGGCCGCGCCGCGCCGCGCCGGGCGGAGGTGCTGCTGGGGTGGGGGTTGGCGACGACGGTGTCCGCTCCGTGGTCCGTGCGAGCCGTGGCCTTCTCACGGAACGCCAGCTGGTGGGGGTCAATCTGCAGCGACACAAGGGGGGGGGAGGGGACAGCAGAGGAGACACAGGCAGGGGGAGGGACAGGGGACGGAAGACGATACCAGAATGTCATCATTAGATGCCTGGAAAATAAAAGGCAATTTTCTCCATTAAACATGAGGTGGCAGCAGCAGCGGCAGAGACATTGCTACAAACAAGCAGAGGCAAGCGGGGTCCTTGGGCACGGCCAGGCCACGGGGTGCTGCCACTTACTTGTTTCTTGTATCTGAGTGTCGAAGCTCTGACTGTCCCTTTGGTCACCACCGCCCGCGGCCGCGGGCACAGCCGGCCCCACTCCGTTCTCCTGCGTGTTGCCGCCCGCCGGGGGCACAGCCGCCGCTCTGTCCAGGGGCGCCAGGGCTGGCGGCGCTGCCTCTTTGCTCTCCTCGGCCTACAGCGAAACAAGGGGATCGGGAAGGACAAGGATGAGTCGGGGGAGACGGACGTGGCGTGGAACAGAGGCCGGGCTCTAGCCCCTCCGTGCTCACCAACGTGAAGGGCTGTGAATGCAGCAGAGGCACCCTGCCCTGTGCCCCTCTTCTTGGGGGTTGGACTAGGTGACCCACGGAAGTCCCTTCAAGCCCTGCTCCTCTACTATTTCTTCCCTGAGACAGTCCTTACAAACACGGCCCTCGCATTGGGTGATGGAAGCCGCGTGGGACTGGACAAGTCCCTGCATAGCCAAGACAGACGACCCAGATCCGGGGGCTCCCACAGCAGCCACAACCAAAAGCAGCACCTTTCTCAACTGGAAACTGTGCTGCCTGCATGCTTGCAATAGAGCTGGCTAGCCCGTGGGCAGGGGCAGTGGGAGCGCTGCTAGCTGCACATGGGAATCCCACGGCAAGTCAGCCAGGGCTGGGCGTGACAGACATCGGTGTGACCTGCACCTACCACTAATGCCACAGGTGACTCAACGGGCAGGAGCTCAGGAGGAGAGAAGCAGCTCTCAGCAGGCTGCACTCAGGCTGTCAACGTGGCCCAGGACTGTGAATACGTGTCTCCTACCTCTGCCCGAACCTAGCAGCTGCTCAATGCCATTCGCCAGCCAAGCTCCTGTTGCCCGGAAGCTAAAACCGACCCAAAAGGATTCCAGATACAATAGGGTTTCAAATGAAACCACGGGCACCGATAACAAATTGAAGAGGCAAATCTCCAGCACCAGGTCGATAGGTGCTGCATCAGCCCAGGCACTGACTATTAAGACAAGGACATTTTAGAGGACATACTCATGCCCACATGCAGCTGTCTCCCCGCTACAGCGAAACTCCAGCATGCTGCCCTGCGATCCCCAGAGCAGAGCTGGGCGCATGGGATGCCACATCCCTATGGCAGAGAAGTGTGCAAGAAGGGCAGCAAGCCATGGGAAAGCAGGGACCTACTCTTCCTTGTGTGCAGAGGAAGGCTCGGAGCCAGGCAGCTCCTGCGAAGGATTACCAGCTGCTGTGAAATCCCTGTCAGAGCACCGCACACATGCATCTCAGCAGCCCGGTGCGAGGAAGAGTACTGCTGATCAACTGCAATGGCTCCGAGAAGATGGGCAGTTATGCATACACACCGCTCGGACTCACGAGCCGCCGTGGAGGGAGCGGGGGCTGGAAGGCAGGTTGCCCTTGCGCCCGTGCCACCCTGGGCCCGACTACGGATCTAGTGCAGAAGGTTTTACGTAGTGCCGGCACTGCCAGGGTCAGGGGTGGGCTACGCCCTGGAGGGGGTCCAGCAGCAGACTGCTCGAAGTGGAGCCTGGGCTTGCAGCTCCCGCCCCGTTCAGGGTGGTGATGGGAAGGAACGAGACAAGGAGGTGGAAGGAGCCCGAGGCCTGCCTGGCCGCGGGTCAGCACGTGGCACCCACCTTCGCTGGGCCTTCAGTGGGGGTTTGCCCCGCGCTGTCCACGGAGCCCGCCTTCGCCTGCGCTTTCTCCTTGGAGTTCAGCTTCTGGTTCTCAATCTTGATGTCTCCTCCCCCTGCAGCGAGAGGGGGAAACTCAAACATCTGCTGGCTTCAGAGCTGGGGGTGCTCAGAGCCCATTAAGTTGAGCCAGGCCTGCCCCAGTCCCCCTTGCCCCATCATGGGTTCCTCTGGAGGCCAGGGAAACAATGCCCATGCCTCAGCTTTTAACCAACTCCGGCCCAGGCTCAAATCTGATCCCTGCCAAGACAGAAACCTGGAGGCCTCCCTCTGTGCAGACAAAGCCACAGTGGAACCAAACATGACTTCCAGAATCAGACCTCAGAGAAAAAAAACTGGCCCAGAGAAAGCCAAGGGTCAGGAGAAGTGCATCGAAGCAGCACACGAAAAGCCTGCAATCACCACCACCTGCAATCCTCACCCCAAACACACTCCTTCAAAGCGGCTGAAAGGTCGAGACACGGTGGGCTGCTACCCCCAGCTGTCCTCTTGCACTGCCTTTGTGCCCCGTGACCTGGTCTCTGCAACCCTCAACTCTCTTCTGCGGGGTCTAAGAAGGACTTGAGGCCTGGCCTTCAGGGTGCCTGTGCTGAACCACACTCCCTTTCCCTTTCCTCCGCTGCCAGCTGCCTTCACAGACCACCGCTGCCGGGGGCAGAAAGACATGTGTCCCATTCGGCCAGACCCCAGCGCCTGCAGTGCAATCCACGCCGTGACCCCATGGCGCAGCCGGTATGGAGGGGAGGCCCCTCCAGTCCCAGGGCTGGGTGCCCTAATCTTTGCTGGAGCAGCAGGAGTGACCTGGTGCTTCTGCCAAGTGCCAACTGAACTCGGTCAGCAGCCTGTGGCCCTCAGGCTGGATCTAGGCCACGGAGCTGGGGCTTCAAGCTCGGGGCCTGTGCGGGATGGGAAAGCCCCTGGCGGCAGCCCCCACTGCCGACCGTGGCTGGCCAGTCCAGCCTGCTGCGGCTTTAAAGAAACGCCCCAGCTTTCCGCAGACAGACCGGCAGCATCCTTCTGGCCCACTGGACTCCATTCGATATCCAATGCAGCAGACAAGTCTGGCAGGGGCGCTGCGTTTTAATCAGCCCTGACAAGAGCAGTTATTGTTGGGTCCGACTTGTGACTGCCGCGGGCTGCCCAGACAGGGGTCATGTTTGTGGCACCGTGTTCTCAAAGAGGGAGGCAGTTTTGGATGCACTGAACTGTGATGCTGTGCACAAAGCTGGCTCCGGGCTGGGCACAAGGGCTTCTTGGGAACAAAGGCACAGGCAAACTCATGTTCGAGCAGGCACACTTCCTTAGCGGGGTCTCCTGGGTGCACAAAACTGCCCTGTTAGCAAAGCTAGCAACCATCTGGGGCCTGACCATAGGGTCTTGGTCGTCTAACCTCCCTTGTAAAAACAAGCAAATTTAGGTAACTGGCCACCAGCTGTTACACCCTGCATTAGAGCTACACTGAACCCAGTGCCGGGTTAGGAGCCCAAAGAAAACCTCGGACACGCAGGAACCGGTGCAGCACGACTGCCGCGTTCCCATCCAACACCTCCACGGTGCGGACAGCCTCAGGATACTCCAGAGCCGGGTCACGATACATACAGAGTCGCAGGACAAACGGTGCCCTGGAGGGAAGTGACTTTGCCCCTCGGCAGTGCCTTCTCCGAGAGGAGCTCAAGGCAGGAGACAAACATGAATTAAGCCTTCAGATCAACTTTGTAAAGTGGGAGCGATCGAGGCTGAGAGCTAAGCAGCTTGCCTGAAGTTAAACACCAAGTTCCTGCCACCAGCCAAAGTCTGAGGCCAGGCTTTCCGATTCCCAGCTCCTGCTCTACCCATGTTATGCTGCATCCATAAGTAACTAGGCATCCGCTTGACAACCATCCGTCTGCCTCGCTAGTCCCTTTGCAAACCAGAGCTGCGTCGCAACGACACGCAATATTCACAGCCTGGCAGAGCATACAGAGGACGTGCCAAGAGACTCACCTGGCTTGTGCTTGATAGTCGTTTTGGAGCCACACTTGGAAGACACCTTGGAAAGGTCAACTTTCTTGGTCTGGATCTGCACCTACGGAGACGAGGGAGAACAATGCAGTGCACAGAAAGTGTTTCTTGTGGAGCCAGGAACCGCGGTCAGTCGTACTCAGTTAACCTTCTTCTGCCCCCTTGCCACTCAAACACCTTTTCCTATGAACTCACTAGCTCAGCAGTTCTTAAAAAGGCAAATATTTACCACCACTACCAAAAGCCCCGGCTCAGTCAGCAGAGGGTAAGATGTGTGCAGACAGATGCATGTCAAGGAAAGCTGATAGAGGGACAGGGGCCGGAGAGGAGTCACGGAGCAGAGCGCACATCCATGCGAGTACAAATGCCCCACACCGTCTCTCCCCAGCACCAACCCAGGCACTGAAGATTTAAGGCCTCCAGCCCAGCGTCAAGGGAAAAAAACCCCAAAATCAGCAGCATTGCCCCAACTCCCTGTGAAGTGTCAAGTTCATACCCAAAGTTCATAGCCTTTTCTTCACTGCGTTATCAGCCAACAAACTAAGGTGTCAACAGACTTCATATCAAATGTCCAATGGCTGTTTATAGGCATCCGGGATAGGTTTGTACATCAGCTAAGAACGGGGAGCGAGCAATCGCTGTGCCCACGGACAGGCCTTGCTACTCTTATAACCAGGTCTTGCTTGGGGTTCTTGGAAACCTGCTCCGAAACCCCTCGATTTCCCCACTGCATTTTATTCACTTCAGCCACACTTTTCCCACATTGTTTCCTGGCTGTACCCCATGAGATATTTGGGCCTGGTCCACAGCTGGCTGCGAACCTCCAAGAAAAAAGAGGAGCAATGCAAGTAGTGATGTTAGTAGATTAGTAAACGATCCTGAGTCAGTAACGAGCCAATATCCCACCCTGCGGCACCGCAACAGAACAAGGGGGAAGAGGCCTTTTCGGTCAAGGCCTCACAGGCAATCCTGAAGAGGATTTCATGGCCGCTCCTCATGGCGAAGGGTTTGAGTCCTGACCCAGGCAGCTGCGTTCTGCTTGCCCCCGAATCCAGGCGCCAGCTGCAGCTGCACATGAAATGCTTTAGTCTCGCTCTTTTACTCGCAGAATAGTTACAGGCCGGGCAGAAGTAGCACAGCCGATCTACCCCTGAAATGGAGAGCTAACTCAAAGGTGATCCACTGTGTCTCGGCTCTTCTCAGAGACTCCCAAAGTTACCAAAGCTTGAACATTTGTTTGCTTAGGACTGGATTCAGACTAACTTGATTTCACTGAAGCCACTCTAGTGCCTTCAGGCGGTGCTGCTCACTGTCACTATTACTGTCACAGAAGTCCCATCACATCTTCCCATCCCTTACCTGTCTACTCGTGTGCCCAGACACACGAGTAAGCCCTTCACCGAAGTCCCTCAGCAGCTGTTGCCCGAAAGCTTCTCATGTTTCCCAAAGCTAGTTTCATAAAACTCACTGCTACCTGGAACAAAACTTCCCCCTCGAAGGGTCAGGTCTTTTGACCCAGCGGCTCCAAGTTAAATGCTGACTTTGCTGCCTGAATTCAAGGGCTCAGGGTAGGAAGTCTGGTCCTTCATTAATTTCTGTTGGTTGTTCGCCTTTCTGCCCCTCTCCCCTTCCAGACAGAGTGCACAGCCACAACACGGAGACCCTACGTGGTCTCAGGTGAGCCCCAAACCACTGCACGCAGACTGAGTGTGCAGGAGGATGCACATACACAGCAGCCAAATGTTCTGCTCCAGGATTAACGTCTGCTTGGAAGTGAGGCCTTTTCCACTGCTTCACTGTAGCATTTTCCCCTTATTTTTTAAAAGCATAATAATAAATTCTCTTCCCAGGTGGAATATAACACTGCGGCCTTTAAAGCAGAAGTGTCAAACTTTGCAGCCCACAGAGCTGTGTTGTAGGGCCTGTGAGGTTCATGGAGGGGCTAAGGATTCGGGTAGGGGTAAGCAGGAGCAAGGCGCACTGCTCAGATTCAGAGCACACAGGCCCCTTGGCACTGGGCAGCAGCAGTGGAGGGCGAGCAATAGCCATGTTAACGCCCACGGCCACCGCTCGCCCCATGGTCCAGATCCACAGGAGCAGTTTGACACTGCTACTTCGAAGTGTTTGTACCAAACATAACGTGAAAGCAGCAGCACCACCTACGACCCCTTGACCCCAGCTTCTTCGGTATCCGCACACACAATCAGCCCCTCTGTGCAAAAAAGGCAGGTCAGATATAGCTCTTGCAGCATTTTTCCCAGAACACCATAGGAATTAATGGGCTAGGAAGTTCCAGCCATTTCTACCACGGCCCAACCGTTTGTTTCAAGCCTTAACCTTGATCGTTGCTAATGACCGGTCCAAGGAATTCCCAATAGTCGCTACTGGGGAGACACGAATGTTTGAGGAGTCCATGGCTTCAGCATGGCTGATCTGCTGTTGGGCTCAAGGATTTCAAGGTGGAGCTGCCTTGAGCAGAACTAAATGAGCTGGACAAGAACTGTCCTGGGAGCAGACACCTGCGTTAGTGCCAAGCAGCAGCGTGAGGGATAAAAGGAAATACTATCAGGAGCAGCCAGCTAGGTTCCCCAGGGCTCTTCCACTTGCACTGCCATTGCCCGGGCTGTGTTTAGAGATGACAGACACCTGGGAATACTGGTGTTAGCTTTTGGGCATCTGCAAGCTAAAAGCAGATGCGCATTTTACTCTGTTCTCGGAGCAAGCGGCTTAGCCGGTGTACGTACAGGAAGACGTGCGGAGAGAAGGAAAGAGACTGGGAAAACCACGTGTGAAAATGGAAGCACCCCTCTTCTCTGCAACGGGGGAAGATTTGGAGACTTTAGAAAGGTTTTAAAGGAAGAAAAACACAGGCCGCAAACTAAAGATTTACCCTGTACCACTTCTGCTGACAGCCAAGGAAGAAAACATGTGCAAGACCCTACTATAAAGATGCCAGTGATGGAACAGCAGCAGTTCCCAGAGAAAGCCCCTCTACGTGCGCGGATGAACACTCTGATAACGGCAGCTGCCTGCAAACATTTGGTTTATTTTGGGCTGTAAATCCAGATGATAGGTACAGTCTGTCCCAAGGAGACAATCTATGGTAAGAAACAGGAACGTGCCAAAGCTAGAGAGCCACACAGCACATGCACTCCCCACCCAGGTGGTGTGCTGGTCTAACATGCCCTCCCCGGCCTTCGACTGAGCTGTGCTGCTGGGTGCCTTCATGGAAAATGACAGACACACGCTCTGACTGCAAGAACACGAAGACGCAGTGGAGGGTACAAATGGCTCACATTACTGCTGCCAAATAGTAGCAAATTAATTGCATAAATGCAAGTCTGAGCACCCATGACCCCTCACTAGAACAGTAGCCCAGAAAGATGGAAATTACAGCCTTGCTCCTCCTAGCTGTACTCTGGGAGACAAGCTCTGACCACCTTCTGGAGAGGATTAATAAGGCTTTGGTTTGATAGATTTACTAATAAAAACTATCATGAAGGATTCCTTTGCAGCATCTGGTGGAAAAGTGTATTGCCAAGAGAAAAAAATCAGAATGAGACACAAAAGCATGTTTTCCAGGGAAGGCACTCACACAGTCCACCATGCTCCAAGTCCTAGGGGTGCGTCTAGAGCCTCCAAAGTGAATGGGTGGCAAGCACTTAGGATGGATACAGGAGCAAGCAATGCTGCTACAAGGTACTCAGCACAGAGAGCATGTCCCCATAGCTGGGATATCTGCAGAGCAGAAAATGAGGCTGCCTCTACTGGAAGTAGTGAGAAAAGGATCTGCCCCGGTTTTGTAAAGGATATTTTGTGGCAGCACTTTTAAATCCTGTCATGTTTGTAGCTGGTGGATTGGAAGAGAGAAAGGCAGGTCACCATCCCAGGCAACAACCCCACTCACCAGGGGAGCAGGATTTTGTATGGCAGGGACAACAGCCGTCAGCATGGGGCACGGAGACGGTGTAATTTTGGAAGATGCAAAACTTCTACATTTAAGCAGTAGAGAAGGTTGCTTGCTATCATTACTACGCTGCCTATCTTGAAACATCCAGAACATGCAGTCCTAAAAAATATCACCAACCACTAAGCAAATCAGCTCTGGCATTGACTTAAGGTAATGCAGGCTGTGCTCAGTGGGAAAAGCTGCCCTGACAGGTCAATACAGGATCACTTTAAAGCCTAGACTAGCACTTTGCATCGTCTGGACGAGCATTCAGAGCTACCCAAACCCACTCAGCTCTGGGCACCAGGCAACAATACTGTCATATACCGATTATGTTCGCAGCATCTTATCAGCTTCCCATGTTGAAAGAAACTGTCTGGAAAGTTGGCAGGTTTTTTCCCCAACTGCCTTCATTCCCTGCAGATGCAATACTCTGGAGTTGCTGCTTCTAACTGGTTAGTCTCAGCACTTTTAAACCATTCCAGTTTGCCTGGGATTGGCTCAAATCCTGGGTAATGCAGTTCAAAACCTCTCAACCTTAAAGCCTAACTTTGGATGAATGAAAAGTTGTCAAAACCACCAGTTTAACTAACTAACCACAGATCTCAATTGGTAACACCCAAGCAGCACGGTAGTCTCTCTCCTTTTGATACAGGATTGTTTTAGATGGCTGCAGAGTGGAGCAAGTATATTTGCAATGTCATGAAAACATCATGAATGTGCTCCTAACATTTAACCTATCGCAGCTCAGAAGCCTCCTATCTACACGCCTAGCCAGAGGTGCTTATTTCGTTTCAGGCAGATGAACAGAGCAGAGTTAATCTCAGGAAACCACATATAGAAAGCAGTACATGAAAAGGAAGTTAGTAGAAAGACAGTGTGTCCAGAGCCCATACTTACATTCCCACCTCCAGGGACATGCTTAATATTGTCCTTGGAACCACACTTGGACTGGACATGGCTGTAGTTCGCTTTTTTGGAGACTATCTGGACCTAGAACATTACAGAACGGAAAAAATGACATGGGATAAGGGCTGGTTAGAATCGTCACGAGACAGGCTGGAGCGGGACGGACACGGTGGGTAGACAAGGAGCCGTGTTAAACTTAAACCCAACTTCAGTATTAGGTGCGAAAGAGCTCGGAGGAGGAGAGTGAGACAGCAACAAGCAAACAATGAGGCAGAGTGACTGAACAGATGGTGGTAGTGACAACACAGCTTAAGCACTACTGCAGAGGAAAACTCTGTCCTACACGCTGCACAGATCAGCATTTCACGAGTGCCCAGCTACCAAGAGGCCATTTGTGTGCGCCCTGGCAGCTCCCCGTATAAAGCTCTAGAACAACCTACTCTCTCTGACAAGGGCGTCCTCAGCCGTACGTTCGAGCAGGGACAGCTGCCTTCATTCCCTGCAGACACAATACTCTGGAGTTGCCACTTCTACCTGGCTAGTCTCTGCACTTTTAAACCATTCCAGTTTACCTGGGATTGGCTCAGATCCTGGGTGATGTGGTTCAAAACCTCGACATTAGAGCCTAACCTTGGAAGAATGGAAAGTTGTCAAAACCACCAATTTAACTTGGATGGCAGGAGGTCTGGTGCCAGCTGGATAGACTCATTGCTTCTTTTCTAACAAGCTGAAATGGTTCCAGAGCCCACGACACACAAGGATTATGTTAAAAGACCTGACTTGAACATCCAGAATTGAGGTTGAGAGAAAGCAACGGCTCAGCTGCAATCAGTTTGGACAGTGGTTTCCAAACTGCACTCCATGAAACCCTGGAGGTCCATGAAAAGAGACTGGCGATTATGGTCAAGCGGGCCGAGAGGTGGTATGCTACCATCACCCGACCTGGCCCAGCTGCCTGGCTCCACGTCAGCTCAGATGACTCGAGAGCCAGGGCCAGGAGAAGCGACATGCAAGGGTTCTGTGACATGAAGCAGTTTGAAAACCAAGTGCCCAAGGTCAGTCCTACAAGTTACTTACTAGAGAAAATCTTCTGAAACACAGTACAAGGCACAGGCTATAGACCAGGTGGAAGTGTCACACTGAAGCCCTTTTCTTGCATGCTTTCGAGTCATCACGTAGCTAGACTCACCTGCAACACCCACTTCTGCCTTAGAGGGTTTTTCACAGGACACTCAGCCAACCAAGGCAGATTGGATTCATTGCAACAGGGCCCCTGATGTTACCCAGCTGTGGGAATGTATCATTTGCTCACACTTACCCATGAACAGCCAGACCAATGCTGTTCTACATATTTAAGCCCCCACTCCTCGATGGTACCCAAGAAGATAGCACAAGATCACAAGTTAACGGCTTATCAGTCACCCCACCTCTTCTTCTACTCCTCTCCCATAGCTCAGATACTGAGATGAGATTGTGCATCAGACTTCCAGGTAAGAAGTTGAAGCCATGGTGAGCCCTGGCTGCGAGATGTCAGAGAAGACTACTGATGCCATGCTGTCTGGACAGTCATAGGGAAGACTTGGGTCAAATTCTTGATGATTTGGGGGGCGGGGGGGGCAGGGATTTGGTTAAAAGTGCAGGAACTATTGCTCCATCTCCCTAGTCCATGAAGAAGGGCAGCTTCTCTTCAGGTTCCCTCAATGCTTTGCTTTGCCCAAGGCAAATACAGAGGGCCTTCCTCCAAGAGGCTTTGGAAAAGAAAAAAAAGACTACATGTGGAAGTCACCACCAAGGATACTTCTACACAGACTCCATTAACAGTGTCATGGGATTTACAGGAAGGAAGTGCAAAAAGGTGCGTGTGGAGGAACAGCAATACTGACGAGAGAAAGGCAAGAGTTCAGGAGAAGGGAAAGTGACTCGAAATAGAAAGTTTTCCTTTCGCCTTCCACAGGTAAAAGTCTGAAATCCAACTCACTTTCCCATTGGGCTGTTTTTGTGCACTCTCTTTTGTGACAGTTGTTTTAGTAGTAGCCATTTTAGAGACTGCATTGGACTCAGGCTTTCGTGCGGCACCAGCTGATTCAGGTTTTTTCTCTACTTTCCCCTAGATGGAGACAAATGGATGATGAATTTAACTAGGGAAAAAAAAATCAAAGTAAATGTTGGAAGGAAACAATAGAATATAAAACCCGCCACTAGAAAGGTAGTGGACTGGACCAGTTGCATAAGACTTTTGTACAAATCTGAGAACTAGGAGGCCAGGTGGTCTCTTGGGTCTAGGACTGCTACAACAGAAACCACGGAGAGGCTGCGTCTCACTCAGGCACAAGCACTTGAGGAACCAGGCACCCGAGATGTGAATGGCATTATTTGCAGCAACTTCTCCACTCCTCCAACAGGATTGAATCGCGAAAGATCCCATCAAACATCAGCATTGCAGCACTTCCAAACAGGAAGGTGGGGAAATGGATACGACTGCTTGATAGTCTTTGGAAGAATTATATGCAGCATCTAAACTAAACAGTTGTGTTCAACCCTGCCCTGCTGACTGGACCGGGCTACAGGCTGGGCTACCTGGAGATGCCTTCACATCTCTCTACAACTACAAGGTGTTTACCTACATGTGCCTACCTCATTCTTGGCCGCTTATTTCCCCCACATGCTGATCTGACTCAGGCGACAGATTGGCTCGACACATCCTACAGGTTTAGAGTTAGTTAATTTAGGCGAGGCTTAAGCAAAAAGTTAGTTTGACACGATGATCTCGGAGATCCCATTTGCTGCTGACTTGCACTAGGGTTCATTACAAAAAGGTGAGAATGTGAGGCCAAATTTAAGACCAGCAGCCATCCTGCGCTCTAAGCTAATTGATAAAAAAGTAATAAAACAGGCAATGCATCTGCCATGATCTTATACTTTGCACGTGTCATAAAAGCAGAACATAATTTTAAAAGTCCTGCAAGCAGCAAAACGATTCTCTAACTGAACAGTTCATCACAGCTTTGCTGCTGTCATGCAGTGGAAATGATCTGATAAAATAAGGGAGACAGCACAAGCAATGTTCCTTAGTGCCCCAAGGTCTTGGCAGAAAGCCTGGCAGGCCTCCCAAATGCTAAAACAGGTCTTTTCCCTTTATTCTTATTTTTTTAAACAAGTAGTGAGGAGGTGAACCTCTGAGTGCCTGCTGAACAGAGTATGAAGAACCTCCCAAGCTCTCAATCTGGTCTCTACTTGCTTTACAGGTGGGAGTTCCTACTTTCCTCTGCACCCTGAAGCCTCCCAGAGCTAGATCTGGTCATCCTTTTCAGATTCAAGGGTGGAAGTTTCTCCCTTCTGGGATACTAACCTCTAAGGACTATGCTATGACCTTCTACAGTCATAAGTCTGAGGTTTCTTATAACTTATTTTCAAGCAGGTGATGCCATTTATGGCATGCTGCAGTGGTGCCTAGGAGGACCCGTTGTTTTAATGTTTCTAACAGAGGTTACAGCTCCCAGCAATAATATGTTCTATTTTAGTGACCTATTCTGAGAAGGAGGTTTACACAGCACGATCTTCACTGCAGGAAAGCATGGCTGCAATCTGCTCTAACTAATGCAAGGTAAAGCCTCTGATTATAGATAAATTGCCAACACCACCTTTGGTCAGGCAAGGAGTAGGATATAGGATACTTGATAATGCAGAATGATCATGCATCTCCACGAGGTGTATAATATGGATGATGTTAATGACTGACTTTCAATATGCTGATGAATGCATACAGTATGTTAATCTCAGACTCCTAGAAAGGGCTCTAGAGGCACTACAAAGCTCTTCGCCTTTTTGTGGTAAAGAGCCACAGTGAAAAAATTCAACAGAAAGCCCCTGTATTTAGTCACAAGCTATGTCCTATCCGTGCTTTCAGTTGCCTTTCCTCATGCAAGTCTCATGAGCCACTTCTCTTACAACAGCTGTCTCCAAAATTTGCTGTGGCCACCAGGGAGGGGGTCTTGAGAACAGCACACAGACTTAATTTCAGCTTCAGAGCTGCACATTCCCAATGTCATTTGGGGCAGCCCGTCCCGGGACTTGCTCCCGAATCCAGGTCTCCCATGGGGTAGCACATAAATCTGCCTTCCATATCATTTACCACAGCATTTCTCAACCTGTGGGTCGTGACCCAAACATGGGTTGCAAGAATATATGAAATGGTTGTGAATAAACTTTAAAAATAGATCAAACTTAAAAAAATGGATTCTCCTTTAAAGGAGAAGAACATGGGAAATTGGCTTTTCTCTTGCAGGCTGGCAGAGCTCCAGCCTGCAAGAGGCTGTACACCCCCTCTCCTGCCCCACACACTGGGGAGCTGGGGCCTGGGGGCAGTGGGTCAGGAGTGAGGGGCACTGGGTTGGGACTGGTCATTGTGTACAAACGGGTCCTGGTACAAGAAAGGTTGAGAGCCACTGACTTAGCAGACTGAACTCCTCTATTTGAAACAGAAAAGTGAACTCTCAGCTTTCTCACAAGGTAGGTTCTAGATCTAGATAAGAAGCACGCCTCTGTTCTCGGCGGTGAAAGGTTTTTGGAGTCTTATTAATATTCCCAATAAGAGCCTGTTATGTGTACATGCTTGTCCTGCCACCTCGCTATTGCCTCGTGCAGACTGCAGGACCCAAGAAGAGCTCTGCAGGCACAAACACAACCAGGCCAGGGAGCAGAGGGAAGAGCGAGGAACACCAACCACTCTTAAATGCGAGTTCACATAGTTCCAAATGCGGCCACAGACTTACCTTTCCTCCCCCAGGCTGATGCTTAATGTTATCTGTGGATCCAATTTTGGAGCGTACGTTCTTCAGGTCTGGGGCAGAAACACTGCTGGTTGGGCGAGACGGCTTGGATGTGGTGCTGGTTTTCAGCGGAGCTTTGGCTGCCAATGGTTTTTTAGCATCTGCATTTGCACTAGAGGCTGTGGCGGGCCTGGTGGCAGCTGGCTTGGGTTTGGGGCGACTGGTGGCAACTCCAGGTGAAGTCATAGTAGTAGTAGGGGTGGTAGCAGTAGAGGTTGTGGTGCTACTCTTCAGCGAGTTTCCAGGAGCACTCCTTGGACGGCTCAAGTCGGCTGCAGTAATCATAGAAGAAAGGAGAGGTTGGGGGAAATGTCGTTCGTGTCAAGCAGAACATGTGCAGCTGTGAAGGAGCTAGTGACCCACTGAACAAACACTCCTGCCATCAAACAGACATGGGGGCAGAGGCAGGAACTGATCCAGGTTACCTGATGGTGATTTCACAGGGGTCTTCTTGGCATCTGCAGGCTTGGTTTCAGTCTTGATAGCTGCAGAGCAGAAACATAATCAGCCTTCTCTGCATTATTTCAGTATACACACATTCATTACCACCACTCGGAGTGAAAACCAAAGCACGCAAGCAACCCTTCAGGGTGCTGGCACTATTTCTTGGAGAGGCCAGATATTCTCTAGCATTGCTCTGGTGTCACGACTCCCACACCACTTCTGAGTGGCAATCCTCCTCCCTTGCTACTTGTTTTGGGCTTACACTCTTTCCTGGCCTTGGGAGGGAGCATCTTATTGCACACAATCCAGCACAGCTCATGTCTCAGATCAACCCAGTTTGAGGCAAAAATAATTCTTGAAAACTCAGGAATGTTCAAACGTGGCAGATGGAGAGGGGGGATTTGGGGTTTTACTCTCTTCTTTTTAAATAGAAAGCGTTTTGCCTGCCTTACAGCAATTACTCTTTCTAGAAACATTCGCCTTCCAACACCCTTAAATCAGCCTGTCTATGCACCCATTCAGGTTGCCTTTATTGGATCACAGTTTATGGCCTTTTCTCAACTTTCTTCACCACATGATAAAAGCAGGATTGTTGCTTTTTGAAACCTGTTTGCCTTTATTTAGCCACAGCCACAATACTATTGCTAACATGATCATTTTACCCAATAATTTTCCAGTACACAAGGTAATGCATCCAACATGAGATAATTATTTTGGACCTCATAATAACAGATAAAGAAGAATTAATCACTAGACCAGAAATTGGTGGTTGCCTAGAGACCAGCAACTATGACCTGATTGTACTCCATATGGGCAGAGAAAGGACAGGCACAAGCAGCAATAGCTATATTTGGCACACGTAAAGGGCAGATTTTTCAAAGCTAAGAAAAATTATATGCAAAATTTGTTAGGAGGAAGAAGATAAATGAGAACTGGGGGGGTTTGTCAACAGGAGTTTGATGGGCAGAAAGCCACAATTCTGCTATCAAGAAAAGGCAACTTTGCCCCTCCTGAGTCGGTGACAAAGTGCAGACAGTAATTCGAAATGTAAAAGCAACTTGTAACAGGTGGGGGAAAAAAGGCAAGTTATGAAGTACAAAACAAGCGATAAAGGAAGCTGAGGGATTTGATAAAAATCTGTGGCTGGAAGAGCTAAGGATGCCAAGAAGCTTTTTTTTATTTACAAGTATATGAAAATCAAGAAGTCCTAGCTATTGGACATAGCACCGACACTAGATGAAGTTGGACAAGTCATTAATAGTGGTACAGAAAAGGCAGAAGTGCTCAATAAACGTTTCTTTTCTGTACCTGAAAAGCAACAGGCTAATAATGTTAGAGGGTGAAGCTGAAGTACATGCCAGCCTATTAATAATAAAGGAAGAATCTGATAGTCATCTAGTAGGGATCTATCTTCTTAAATTAACTCCTCCGTGCGACTTATATCCAGGAGTCCTAAAAGAACTGTCTGGTGAGATTTCTGTCCCACGGATATTTATTTTGCATTCAACATCCTTGAACTCTGGGGAAATCCCAGATGCCTGGAAGAGTGCTAATGTGCCAGTAGGCAAAATGGGCATGGAAGAGGCGCTGGTCTACTCTAGGCCCTTAGGCTGACAGCAGCCCTCCTGGGCATTGGTAAGGACTTGGTGTGTTGCCACGTGAGAAATGACTAGTTGGGACAGGCAACACTGACTGCCACAAGAACCGTAAGGTGGGGAAGGAACTGCTGAAGGGCAGGCGCTGAAGGAGCAGCTACTGGACTGGAAGGGATGTTTCTAGTGGAGAACGGCAAGGATCCGGCTTAGGATCAATTTACTTATTCCCCACCACCCCCAGCAACCTTGGCAACAAACAAACGAAAACCAATGCTATTCTGATGAAATGTGTTGACTACAAGGTTGGGGGAGACTGTCAGCACAGAGGAGAATCAGATCACCACACAGGAAGAACCGGGTGACCTTGAAGATGGATGTACCAATGCAAAAGTCACGCACGTAGGAACCAACAACTAGGATTTCTGCTCATAAATTGGAAATGATGGAGGATGAGAAAGACCTGAGCGTACTAGTTAAGTCACAGACTAATGATATGACGCGGTTACAAAAAAGGCAAATGCAGCCTAGAATGAATCAGATGAGGCAGCTCCACAATAACAGGGAAATACTGATGCCCTGGTGATAGGACTTCATTTGGAGCACTGCGTACCAGCCGGCAACCCACGCACCAGGAAGATGGATTCAGACTGACACAGGACAGAGAAGGGCTATGAGCATGATCAGGGGGCTGGAGACCTTGTTTTAGAAGAGCTTGGCTTGTTTAGCCTCAGGGAACGAAGATATACGGTTGCTGCCTATAAATGCAACAGGGCAGGAAGCACTAGGGGAGGGAAAAAGGCTATTCAAGCTAGGGCTGTTCAACTTCTGAGCGCTCGGGGGCTGCAGGGCGCCCAGCCACAGGGTGCATCATGCTGCGCCGCACCAGGTGTCGCTCACCTCTCACCACGCCGTGTGGCAGGCACCCCCACTGCACTGTGCCCATACTCCCACGCCATGCAAGGTCCCCGAGCCTCCTGGCCATGGGCTCTGCTGCTCTGTCCACACACAGACATGGGTGGCAGAAGCTAGAGGGCAGAGGGAAAACCCAGAGACTCCAGCAGCAGAGCCATGCAGGGAGCAGTGCCCTGGACCAGCAGCCCAGAGACAACAGGTTAACCCACCTCAAGGGCCGGAGCAGCCTGAAGACCACCTCTTGGGCAGCCCTGATTTAAGCTGAATCACTATTGGCACCAATTAAGTATATGCTGGCCAGGAAGGTGTTTTGGCTGGAAATCAGAAGAAGGTTCTCAGTGATAAGGAGTGAGATCATCTTTGCCAGGAGATGGACGAGATGGACCTCGAGCAGTCCAGTAAACAGGCTGTCTAACATGGCTGCATGGGCTAGCAGGGGATGGACCTCCGTAAACCACAAGATCCCTGTCACTCCTCTGTTCAAACCCAAAACAATGGGAAAACTGAGATGAGATTCAGTTAATCAAGAACAAAAGGCGAGGAATACCACTGCAATCCGCATGGTTTCGTGGGAAATGCGTCTTGCCAAAGGACCCAGTTCCTTCCTTTGAAAAGTCTGTTACCTCTGTGCAGCAGTCTCAAAGGCAAAAAGGGCTAAAGGCGAGTGGTGGCTGTGCACGCAGGAGAGTGGCAAATAGGAAGGCAGTGATTTGAGCTTAGTATATGGCCTCAGTGAGAGCGACACAAACCTGCGTGTCCAATTGTGGCATCCATTTTAAAAAGGTGGCTTTAAAAGCTAGAGAAGCAGCAGAAGAGAGCCACAAAACTGGTGTGATGGCTAGAGAAGATGCTTTACAGCAGGGGTGTCGACCTCAGATCAGTAGGCAGGCCTCATTCCCTGCCAGCAGCCAGGGATTAACACCACCACTGCTCCCCGCAACACTGACTGCCTCCAGTTTCTGCTGATTTTCATCACTGATGGCAATCAAAAAATGCTACCTTCAGTGGTGGCAAAGGGGGGGGTGGGGGGGAAGCAGGGGTGGTGTTAACCCCCTGGGTGCTGGCAGGGAATATGGCCCACCAACTAATATGGGTTCTACATTGTACCAGGGAACTGGCTCTGCTCACACAGCAGTCTCTCCTTCCGATTCCCCATGAGCCAGTGCAGACCCTGGGCAGTGAGAAGCCCTGTGGACCAGCTGTAGCTCTGACACCCCTGCTTTATAGCAGCAGCCTTCGGGCACAAACAGATGCAACCCTTGTCTGGATCTCAAACGATGCTGATGGAAGGCTTGGTAACGATCCGCGCCCCCTTTGATGAAGGTTAAAAGTTGCATCCGTCCATAGCCTTGGAGAACTCCGGCTGTCTCTCATAACAAAGACGACCGAGAGGTGATGGAGTGGGTACGTAGTTACTCGGGTGCAAAACCCAGGGTATGAAAGGACTCCCATCTAGCAAAAAAGACAGTGCAAGAACAATAGGCCAACGAGTGAAGCCAGATGCTTTCCAACTAGAAATAAAGAGCATGCTTCACAGTGGCAGCGATTGACCACTGGAACAGGCAGATTCTCCATCTCGAGGTCACAGCGTCCAGGTTAGAAACTCTTCTTAAACACAGTTTTTAACCAAGCAGAAGCTTTTAGGCTCACGCAGGGTGAAATTAAGGCTTCGATCCATAGGTCAGGCTACATTCTCTCACATTCTTCTGGCTTTGAACTTCACGGACCTACAAGCCTTCAATTCTCGGTTTCTCAGATCTGTGAATCACTGCGTGACTCCACCTCTCCTACATTTTTCACCGCTATCCCAAACGCCCACTCTCCGGACACCCGCAGTGCGTTCTCTGCCATCGCATCTTCTGGGAACAGGCTCTCCACCTCCGCCCATTGCCTTTGTTGGCTTCCCCCCCCCCCATTCCCAGTTCTAGACTAACTCTGCTTTTCAGCTCCTTGTGGATCTGCTCTGGCGGACCTTCACTCTCTGCCCCTCAGCCGTGGGTCTCATGCGCTGTCGGTGCTGGAGGCTTCCCCCTCTGCAGTTCCTGCCATCTGGACCATCTTTCCTGCACCTCTGCTCCCTTCAGATCTCATCTCCCCATACTCACGCCTCAGATCGCTGCAGGACGAGAAGCTAACTGAACTGAAATCATTAAAATCTAGAAAGCCTTCTGGACTAGTATGGGCACGAAAGAGAGAGGTGAAAGACTCGTGGACTAGGGGCTCTGCTGTATGTCACAAGGGATCCAGCTCAGCTGGTTGGTTCCTCTCCAATTCTGTAATTGTTCATTACAGGGTTTATTCTCCCTTCCTCTGAAGCATCCAGGGCTGCACTCCAGCGACTGCCGGTCTCGCAGGGGACTGCAGTTCCTGGGTTTCAGTGAATTTGAGACTGGCTGCTGCTGTCCTTAGAGGGAAGAGGGTTTATAAATTAAGATACTGGAACCTGTGGGCCAGACTGGCTACCGTCACTGGCAAACTTCAGCACGAGACACGACGGGCTGAGCTGCGCTGAGGCACCATCACTTTGCAACTTCTGCTCTACGCTGGTAATGCTGAATGGGACCAGTGCAATCCCCTGCCTACGCACACACATCTCCATCCCCCTCTTCACATCACAACTTTCTCAGCTGAGGGAAGAGGGTAGGCAGCACTCGCACCAAGATACCAGCCTGGCCTTCTTCCAGTTCTTATTTCCAAATGTTAACCCCAAAAGGGTGTGCTAGTTCAATCTGCCCTATACTCTATCAGCAGCACTTTAGCAGACTACAGCTTTGTGACAAAACCAACAGGGTCCTTGAAGTAGCCTTTTTTGGTTCCAAGGCCTGTCTCTGGATTTAATTCTTGGCCCCAATTACTAGACACCCTGACAGACTCAGCCTGCTGAAAGTACGTGGCCCTCTTCCCTCACAGTTGTACTTATATCCTCTCTTTTAGAAACAGGATTTTCAGGCAGGGATTCACCAACCAGGGTGCCACAGGTCCATCGGGTGCCTTGAGATCCTTTCAAGGGTGCCACAGGGTGCTACACAGTGTTGTTAGCAGCATTAGGTTTATAAAACATGGTTCACAGATAAACCCGGAGACTTCAAATAGAAATCCATAGTTGTGGTCTTTCTGAGTTCTTTGAAACAGGAAAGCTGCTCTAATGTTTTTCCCCAAGGCAAAAAAGGAGTGAAGAGAGCTGGCATTTTCCAAGAGGTGTCTTGAGTCTACCCAATGATACCTCGAGCCTAAAAAGGTTGAGTACCACTGTTCTCAGGACTAGTTTCCATCACCAGACACAAGTGGTGGCTATGAAGGTTGAGTTTAGGGAGGCTAACAGATCTTACGGCGACAGGCTGAGAGCAATGGGACTCTTTAGCCTGGAAAAGCGCAGGCTCAGGGGTGATCCGGTGGCCACCTATAAGTTTATCGGGGTGACCACCAGGATCTGGGGGAACGTCTGTTCACCAGAGCGCCCCAAGGGATGACAAGGTCGAACGGTCACAAACTCCTGCAAGACCGTTTCAGGCTGGACATAAGGAAGAATTTCTTTACTGTCCGAGCCCCCAAGGTCTGGAGCAGTCTGCCAGCGGAGGTGGTTCAAGCACCCACGTTGAACGCCTTCAAGAGCAAATTGGATGCTTATCTTGCTGGGATCCTATGACCCCAGCTGACTTCCTGCCCTTTGGGCAGGGGGCTGGACTCGATCTCCCGAGGTCCTTTCCAGGCCTGATGTCTATGAAATCTATGAAATCTAAACCAAGCAAACATGCATGCAAGAACCTGATTACTGAAGTGATAACTTTTTTTAACAGGTCAGTTAATTACTCAAACCAGAGAGACTTGTAGCTCAGCTCTCTGCCTTAGATGCAAAGAAGTGGAGTCATTAGTTATACATGCATCAAATCACCAACTATTGACCCCTTGGCTATTGTTCACAATTTTTAACTGGATCCGTAGAAGATGCTAGGTCCTGTCCACAACTCAGACAGATGACAGAAAAGCCAATGGCTTCTGCCTTTTAGTTCAAGGACTGGGAGAAAAGTGCTGGTCCTCTATTTGAGTTCAACTCACCATTCCAGATTCTGTTCATACTTCCAAGAGTAGCTACATGTTTCTTATAAAATGATCATCCACAAAAGCACTCCAGGGTCACCAAATATTTAAGGCTGGAAGGGACCAGCGTGCCTTCCCAGAAACAGGCCCTAAAGTTTCAGCCAGTGAATCCTGCATCAGGTATACATCTTTTGGGTGCTCTACTGCACCTGTCTTCAAAGCACATCCCATCTTGATTTAAAGGCTTAGGGACAGAGACTATTAGGTCCCTAAAAGGCTGTGCAAATAGGCAACTACTTTCTCTGATTTCAGGCTTCAGTTTGAACAGCTTCAGCTTCTGGTCATTTTATCTCATTATATCTTTGTTGACTAGATAAAGGTCTACCTGTCTACCTTGTAGTCCAAAACATCACCTCAGCCTTCTTCCAGGTAAGCTAAATGGACTTAGCTTCTTAAGTCTGACTAGGGGGCATGTTTCCAGGCCATGAATCATTCTTGTGGCTATTTTCTGAATCTTGCCAATTTTTCAACGTTCTTTCAAAAACAGCTGCCAGAACTGGATGCAGTATTTCAATAATGGTCTGACTAGCAGCGTAGGCAGAAGTTATAACTCTGTTTCTCCTGGTTATTTCCCACTTATACATTTAAAAACTGGGTTGGTCCTGAACCAGAGCTGTACCCCGAGAGCTCAGGCCCACCAGAAGCCCCAAGTTCTTTTCAACGTCACTGCTTTGACAATCACGTGCCCCCGGCCCGCACCTATGACCTACAGTCCTTATTCCTAGCCACATGACCCTGCATGTGTGCATACTAAAAGTCCTGATGTTTAAATTGCTATTAAGCCTTCAAACTTGTTCACAACTGAGGTGAGTGGGGCAGCTCTCTGCTCTTGGAGCAATCACATCTATCTGGTTGCAGACCTCACTGTGTGTGGCCATGTGTTGATGGTTTTATTTGCAACTTTGGCACCCTTTAAACCTACATTTAGAAACCTGCTGAGGCCTCCAGAAAAGTGAAAGCATGCCATCTGCGGAGCATCAGTGCAGTCGGCAGCACTACAGTTTGTGAGAGCGCGCTGCATTACACAGGCTAACCTCGATACAAGAATTATCCAACAGAAATGCAACCGGGCAATACTTACACGTTGGTCTCTTGGGTGGGGAAACAGAAGTATTTTTCATGCTAGATGTGGTTGTAACTGGTGAGGCTGCAGTTGTCCTGGGTGCGGCAGGGGTGTTCTTCACACTAGTTCGAGGTGTTGTAGCAGATGCTGGCTTTGACAGCGAGGTCCGCTTTTCTGTGCTCTTTGCCTCCGCTACCTGATAAAGCAAAGGCTACACTGAAGCCCAGAAATGGTACCTTCAACCCACCTAGACATGGAGTCTGGAGAAACAGATTCTCTCTCAGGGGCTGAAGCACAATGGCCTGCATTCTTAAATACGGAAGCTAATTGCTACTAAAAAAAATGTGTGCTGAAATTATGAAAACAAACATCCTAACTGATGCAGAAACATATGGGTGACCAGGTCTAGCGCAGGATACATGGGACAGGGAGGGTGATGTACGGTGACTTTCATTAGTATCCAGCCATCTCCCCAAGATGCCTTTGCACAACGGCCAGGAGTAGTGCATTTAGATGTGCAGAGTACTATGAGCTCTGCTGCTCCCTCACAGCTCTTACTTCACTAACTGTACGGGACTCCTTGCCACTGGCAAGCAAAAGCTTTTAATTATAGGAACAAAATTCTTTCTAGGCTAGAAGGGCATTTGTCAGATAATGTGCACTACAATCGATCAATCGGATTGTCAACAGTCGAAGCATGAGGGAAAGATGTAATCATTTTCCAAGAAGGAATGAACCATGCATACTTGATCATGGAGCATTTACTCATTATTTTAGTGCTCCAAATAGATGGGATAAGTTTGACTACAACATCAAAAGGAATTACTTTGGATTAATTTGGAATGATTTAGAATATTTTTTTTAAAAGACACTAACTCATGATTAAGATCCTTAGTGCATCTGTGCTAGTCTGACTTACCTAAAAATCTACTAGAAAGAGTGCAATAATCATGATAAATTTAGTCTAGTAACTATGGAAACTGGAAACAAAGCTAGAATTACCTATCAAACGGGCAAAGTTTCCATCAAGAGACACGGACTTTGCTCAGACAGACAAAGGAACAAGTAAATATTCCCCCTTTTACAATGATCTTTAAGACCAAACACTCAGATGAAATCATTTGGACCACTGTGTGTGACGGTTACAGCTTTAACAGAAGTGTTGAAATGGAAAGATTAAGTTAAAGCAGCTGAAAAATCATTTTAATCTGCTCTTGCCATTTTCAATTTTGTTGCATTAGAGCATGAAAAATTTACACATGATACTGAAACAAACAGAAATATCTCTTCAAATTGGATATAAATGTAAGCATCTAAATGTAATGTATTTTTTATTAACGTGTAAGTGTCTAATAGATGCTGTGAGAGATGAAGTTAACAGTTTTATTTTCCAGTCTGAAGCGAAGAGCCGAATGTCGATTAGATTTTTCAATTGTTTCACTTAAACCGTCTGATTTACAGTAACAGACTCAGACTCAGAAAGGTGCACCGATTAAATTAAAACCAGGCCTGGTCCCCTACAAAAAACAAGCATGCTGGCAGCTGGCTCAGTTGTCACACACCTCTGTTAGGAAACCAGAACAGGCTTCCAGTTCTCTACCCCGAGCTGGACTGAGGCACTATCAAAACGACATGAAGTGATACTTGAACTGGAAGGACTGCACACAGTCCTCAGATATATCAGGAAACGGAAGGGCAGGTTATTTCTGCTGCTTTTCCCAAGTGGGGCGGTGCTGGGACATGCTTCAAAGTGCTTGGGAAGATGCTGGGAAAGAGCTATCTACCACTGGGGCCTGGCTACACACTCAAATAAAAGCTGGATAGAAACCAGCTATTGAGTTGTTACAGATTTTCATGCACTAGCTTTATAGCTGGTTGGCTCTTTTGGTAGCAGGAGACTAAGTTCCATTTTGTGACAATTACCATATTTACTTGAATACAACTTGATCCTGATTATAAGATGACCCCCCAATAATTAGATGCTATACATGGAAAATTTATAAATTTGATAAAAGTTTTCCAGGTGTAGTAACTCTAGGAACAGGAAACAAAGCTAGAATTTGGAGTTTTGCCTTGCATTTGTCCCCCTCCCAGTGCTAGAGCAGAAAAAATAAATATGGCAGATCAAGCAACCCCTTTGGCTAACCCTCCACAGCCCCTTCCTGCCTGCTTATTCTCAGACCCTGCTGTCCCTGAGCACATGGAAGTGAGGAACAAATCTGAAAAAGACTGACCTTGAAATAAACATGGCTGTAGCAATTTGCATATAACGCCCATAGACTCAGTTCACCCAGAAATGATGCATTTTACTCTTTCTGAAACTGCTGCAAGTTTTAGCACAGGTACTCTATAAAACACACTTAAGTAGCATGTTAGCACCCACTTGAGAGAGTACAAACCTTTTTTTTTTTTTAAATAATTTTTTCCCCACCAAGGCCAAATCAGCTCCAGATTCAATTGGGCAAAACTCAGTAGTCAAGTTGCAAGATTTGACTGAGCAGAGTTCAATTGTCAAGTCTGTGTGGCTCTTTCTTCCCAGACCCATTGGTGTGGGGCTTTGGATACTCCCCAAATCCAGGTAGGCAGCCTATGTGCAAGCCCCAGGCCTGGAGGCCTTGGGGTTCAGATGCCCCCAATCTTGCTTGGTCTTGATCTCACTTGATCTTAGTCACATGGCTGAGAAACAATGAGAGCACACAGATTATGCATGATATTAGCCCAAAGACAAAAGGCTTATGGATTTACAATATGGTTGATTGGGCTTGGCCCCACTAGTCAAGAGCGTTTCAAGCTAGTGACCCCACAGCTCAGCAGTACTCAGTACGTGCGTGTACTCCAGACACCTTCTTCCCCCGCCCCCCACAAAAGGATCCATGTCCTAATTGCTCCCACTCTGCCACAACTCATGACTAGAACTGGGTGTTCTTGTCATGAGTCCTGGGATCCTCCAAACATTTATATGCAGATGAAGCATAGGACAACCTGGTCCAGTTTCCCCTCACAGAGGGCAGGGCCACATTAATTATATGTGACATGCTGAGAAAAAGGCTGGCAGAGGGATTCTGAGTGAACTGTTTGGGAACCCATTTGGTGACATTTGCCAGACTTTTAAGGCTGGAGAAAAAAAAATAGGAATTGTTGGAAATGGGAGAGACAGGCACAACTCAGCTGTAGAAGTGAAGAAGAAACGGAAATGTATTTAATGCAGTACCAACTTCAAGTCATGGTGAGCCACTAAGGGGGACTGAACTCATTAGGCTCTACCATATTGTTTTATTCAGACAGGCTGCACTAACCAATCCTTGTAGTGCCACACAGACTTAAATCAGGGGTTTTCAACTTTTTTTGGTCAGTGTACCTCCCCAGTGGCCAATCCAGAAGCAGGGAGTCCCCTGGCAGCCAGTCGACAAGCAAAGTCAGAACCAAGGCCCAAGACACAAAAATTTAAAAGAGTGGCAGGTTCCCATGGGCTCCTACAGGCCATGTGTTTTATAGCTGTACTCAGTGTTGGCTGCATTTAATCAGTTTCATGCTTCTTTTAGCAGTGGATCAAAGATCAAGTGATGTGTTTAATGTGGATTCTTTGTATGTAAATGTAAGACAAGGGGCTTTTCCCTCCATGTTGACCAGGGGTACATCCAGGGAAAGAGCCTAGTCTTATATTTGAGTAAATACACTATTTTGCATATGTGGCTGATCTAAATGTATTGTGTGATTAACCAGTTAATTATGTAATACACGTAATGTGTAGCAAGGGCCTTAGACATCTAGGCCACTTCCATTCTTCAACATTGCCCAAGAGAAGGATTCTTTGGGTGACTGGCATGCAGGAAAGCTCTGCCCTTTTCTATCGCCTAATATATTGTATGTCTAGATCCTTAGCCTTTGCCTTGAAATACATCTAGCAACTGCAGACTTCCATAACCTTTTCAGCAGCTTCCTCCAGTCAGCTGTTAGCTGTCTACACATGGATTCTATAACATATTTCAGATGGCTTGCCCATGCTGTAAATCCAACTCATTAACTAACTAGGGTAAACAGTTTCTTCTTTGTCTCGCCTAGACTGCAGCTCTCTATTCCCTAGCACTTTTCTCCAATGGTCTCATTTACCTCCTGGTTCTGAGTCCTTCTTGCCAACTCATCGTTCCAGCTCTTTTTATAGAATATGGTGTTTAACACCCACATTCAGTTCTCAGTTCAGTATTACCAAGTCCCTGCCACATACTCAGCTGCACTCCAAGGTGAGTAACACAGAACAGATTCACTTACAAACTTTTGGAAACAGAAAAAAAAAAAAAATAATAAAAAAAAAAAAAAAAAGAGAGTCCTGAAAGTACCTCTGGGTAGCTCACGAGAACAACTTCTATAAAAGCAGAACATTTCCTCTGCCTATCCCTTCATGTCACAACATGTACAATAAAGTATTTAGGCCTTGACTGATCAGAGCCACCCAGGCTGACCATGCCAGCTTGTGCAGAACCAAGCAGGGCATTCATCTGATTGCTCCATTCTCTCTGGAATTGCACTACTTTTGTTTGCCTGTCAGGTAAGACAGGTTTATTTAGCTGGTGGCCTAGGAGCTTTCCTAGGACAGCAAAATGCTTCTTACCTTTGGTTTAGTGTCTTTTGCAGTTAAAGTGGAGGGCCGCGGGGTACCGGTGGCCGGGCGTTTGGGAGTGGCCGCAGCAGGGCCTGTGGTAGGACTGGTGGATTTTTTGTTTTGGCCAGGCGTAGTGGAAGCTGGCCGCTTGGGGCTGGTAGCGGACAGAGGCCTGGCCTTTTCTGCGGCGGGCTTTGTTGATGGTGTGGATGCTGAAGGCTTTACATTTGACAAAAAGCAACATCCAATGGAAAACACAAAACAGACAAAAAAGAAAAAGAAAACAGCTCATTGTAAACAAAAATGTCAAGCAGCCAGGAACAGAAAATGCCATCAAGAGGAAACAAAATAAAAATTACATTCCGTTTTCTGAGCATAATAAAAGAATGACAGGAAGTAGCAGACTAGCTGCATTACAGACAAGAAACAGGAAGATGGGGCCAAATCCTGATCCACTGGAGTTGCACCACTGAATTCAGTGGATACAGGATGTAGCCCGGAAATGTCCAAGGCAACATAGTCAGCAACAGGGTGAGAATGGGCATGTATGAGTTCTTGGCATGCAGGCCTATGCTCAACAAAAGCACTGGGCATTGCTGCCTAGTGGTATGCACGGAGCTAACTGATTACTGATTTCAGCAGGATCAAGAATATGAATCTCTTGAGTTCTGCTTCACATTCAGCTAAAGGCTGGAAGCATCCTGAAGCAGGTCCCATCACTGATCCTTTGTACAACACTGAGCATAACAGAGCACCAGAGTCTGAGCACAGAGGCCAGCCTCTGCAAGGCTCTGCAATCATTTCCTCAAGCTATCAAAATATGAATTTTCAGAATACTTCAAGAATATTCGTTTGTGGATTCAATACAGATAGCACCTAACGTGCATTAAGTTTAGCATAAATTTGCCGAATTAAATCTGGTTCCAGTCAGGTTTACTGCAGGGTGGTTCGTCTCTAACGGCACCGTTCAGTGTTCTAGCAATGCGGGCTCTGGCTCAGAAAACAGAACTTCGTTGTCACAGCTTGAGAAGCAGAGAAAAAGCAGGGAACTCAAATCAGTGTGAGGCAGAAATGGTCCAAATTGATACCAACCTTGGTCTTCTTCTCAGGACTTGGGGGAAGCTCTTTGTTAGGAGGAGCTGTGATGTCACTCCCTGTCACAGTCTCCACTGATTTGATCTCTTCTGGTTTTGCTGACAAGAGAGAGAGAAAAGATTA
Source organism: Crocodylus siamensis (assembly GCF_052110815.1). Classification (NCBI taxonomy): domain Eukaryota; kingdom Metazoa; phylum Chordata; order Crocodylia; family Crocodylidae; genus Crocodylus; species Crocodylus siamensis. Next base: position 205,366,093 of record NC_143399.1, read on the forward strand.
TTTTAAGCAATGTATAAATTATTTTGAAATTCTTATTTGAAAATGCCAGTACAATGCCAGAGGAGGTTATATGGTGGCTGCTCCTGGAAAGGCTCTTGGGAACTAGGACTGATTTTTGAGAAGAGCTTCCCACTGCAGTGGAAGAGACTATCACTACAAAGCCTCTCCAGAGTTCAAAGATTTCCCAGGTACCCAAGTGGTTCAACTGGGGAAGGAAAGGTTACCTAGAGAGGTTGCAAAATCTCCGTCCTTAAAAGTTTTGAAGACCTGGCTAAACAAAGCCTTGGCTGGGATGACGTAGTTGGGGCTGGTCCTGCTTGGAGCAGGGGGTTGGACTAGATGGGACCCCCCAAGTTCCCTTAAACCTGAATTTTCTAGGATTCTGTGAAAGCGCCGATGGAAGGAAGAGCCACGTGTGTCAATGACTAAGAAAACCCTCCATAAATATCATGTGCAGGATGCTTCTATAGTCTGTTCTTTCAGTTCTTAACATGTGGCTATTATCCATCAATATAAAAATAGCTTCACACCGCCCCTCTTAGGTTTACACTAGCGATACTGCTTCTACTTTTCATTCACTTCAGCTCCTCTTGCATCGCAAGATGCAGCAACTATCCACAGGGCTCTGAACACGGGCCATTCCCAGGAGCCAAAGGAACACGACTCCTACAGCAGCCAAGGTTAGCGAGAGAAAGTAGGAAAGACAAAATGCTGTTCAGACATGCAAGAGACACTGCAGATACTCGTTAGTAGAGAAGTCACTGGAGATATCATGCTTGGGTATTGAGTGTTTCACACTACTTAAAGCTTTAATTAATGGGTTGCCGAGTTGTAAGTCAAGGGTTGCCAGGATTTTTGCTGTAATTTATTCTCTACGTTGTTCTAGTTCCGCCAAGTTATTAAATTACCAGTCGTCTCCCATGCCCGCATTTCTCAAACAGGGACAATAAACGTAATAAACATTTTTCTGTACCCTTCCACGAGCAGGGTCTGAAAGCTCTGTCCGCATGCTACTGAAAAAGGCAAACAGCGGCCTCCAATTAAATGAAAGTATAAAGCAAGAAATAAGAAAAGCCTAAGGACATTTCTCTGTAAACCTTTTAACTTAGTCTAAAACTACTTCAAATCCTCCGGTGTCTTAATGAGTTGCTGCAATGCACACTCTGCAATACATCAAAAAGTGTAAAACCTACTTGGCTAAAGACAATTTTAAAATATTGGAACTAGGAGAAAAACTCTGAATCACTACCACACTGCTATGGAGTATTTTACTGCTGCGCTTCCTTTGATACTTGAAGTCCAGAAATCTCATGGTTCATACAACTGTCTTGCTGCAAGCTGATTGTTTCATTCCCACGTCAGATGGAAATTAAGATACAGAATATCCCTACTGGGTGTTTTTTATTTACACAGACTGATAGGCTACCACCCCACAGCTGACTTGGTGAAAGAGGTATGGAAAGTCTAACAGCAAAATGATCGCTTCCTAAGGTCTTCTGAGGATTACATCCTACCTTCTACATTGCCCGGCTTGTCTGTTTTAGAGGCAAAAACTCTGAAATCGCAACCTACCAACGCAATATTTTGCTCACCCAAACACTCCGAACGTCTTACCTGCTTCTTTGTCTGATACTTCTCGTTACACAATGGTTAAAGGTTTTACTACTCCATGCTAACAGAGAGGACATTTTTCTTGCATCGTACTTGACTTTTCATGTCCTATCCTCCAAACAATGCTAAGAGCTGCACAGTCCTGAAGGCGCACACAAAAATATTTCCAAAGAAAATCTAGCACTATTTTTTCTTTTAATTGAAGAATTATGGCCAAAATCAAGAACCAACTCAAGCTGCTATATTCTGACAACCCATTTATGTTTGGTAACTAATCTGTGCACACAAGTAACTTTTTCTCTACCGGAGTTCAATAATCCATTATGATATTTCCCTAATTTGTCAGCCTTTGCTGCAGGCAACACTGCAGGAAGTAATTATTATCAGTAGTTCTGGGATTTGAGGAGCAAATTTCTGTCCATTAGTTGGCTAAAGCTAACTCTCCAAGAGGATTTTGCGTCTTGGAACTTATGTCTGGAGAGAGCTTTATTTATCTGGATTTGTATAAAATCATGACCTTTGTTGAAATACGTGTTGCAAATCATCTTACAGTCCCCAGCCATAAGATACCCCAAGGTGATCCCCCACCAATCAAATTACCTTCATGCAATGTCAGCTGCTTAATGTTTCAGTTAATTCAGCAGCAACATTAAACCTCTTGTCTGATGAGAGCATTTGAACGCTCCGTGAATCAGCCTGAAGCTGCTTGTTCAGACCCGGATGAATCCTACTTAGATTCATTTGAAAGTCTCATCAACTTGTCGACAGCGCCGTCCTGCTTTTGAGGATCGAAGCAACGCAAGAGAATTCTTACAGACATGGCAGAGTATTTCATGCCTAAGGACGCAGTGGACTGCCTAACTGAAAAATACTATAAGCCAATCTCACTGCAACCAAGATGGACTCAAGTGACAGCCAAGACAAAAAATGGGGGCAGAACCCTAAAAACAAGTTAAAGGTAAAACCTCTGCACTGTAATTCCTTGTGAGATAATGCCAGGGCCTCCCCAAATGTCAATACTGGTTTGACGTAGACAAGGTTGCAACCGCCAGTAAAGCATCTGTTCATGTCCCCCTCTCCCAGTATAACCTCTGTGGCTACTGGGGTACAGTGCCTTACAGGCCTTTCAAAGGGCATTTTTGTTTTGCACTCTCCTCCTTCCATTTAATTAACCACCCGATTTGCTCATCAGTACGTTTGCTTTCATTCAACGTTTAATTACCAGGCTGCTCTTTTCCCAATACTGAACACAGCACTGCCTGGGAAGGTTGGCTACTTACAAGGAATTAAGATTTGGCAGCTTTTCTTTATCAAATTTGTTCACTGTCCATTAGAATAGCTGAGGGAACCCTTTCAAAAACAGAACAGCAAAAGGTGTCCTAAGGACATTTTGTTCAAAGCTACCGATGGACAGGGCCCCTTTCCCGCAAACAGAATTCTTCCTTTGTCTCCTCCAGCTCCTGCTTGCCACCGAGTTTGCTGATGGTGAAACAATTCAGCTCAGCTGATTCATCACAGAGAATCCAATTTCTCCCTGCTGGGAAGGCGAGAGGGGGGCTTGAAGGAGAGCGAAAAGGACATTCAGCCGAGCGACACGCTGCACAGACAACCTGACTTCTATAATGCAGGAACTGATAATGTTAACAAGGGGATAACCCACGCAGCTACTGCAAGGGGAGCAGACTGGGGGATGCTGTACTTCCATCCTTCTTGTCCCCGAATGCATCCATTCACTAATCTGGAAGTAAATCTGGATGAATGGAAATTTAAATTTCAGTTCAGGGCCCTGCAGTCTGCTGTGGTCTCTCACCCCCTAGAAAATGAGCTTTCTGGAAAACAATCTGCAAGCTATTTTGACTAGCACCACTGGGGCAGAGCTTTTCTCCATTCTTCCTGGTCTTTTGCAATCCTTGTACAATCAGTCAGTTTTAATTATGTCCAGGCTTTGATGTTGGTGGTCCAGCTTGCCCTAGGTCTTGCTTCTCTTCGTCTGCCCACAGCACCCTGCAAGATGGTGTTGGTTAGGGGACCGGCCCGGGCCTTCTTGTTACATGCCCACATCAAAGGTGCCCCAATGGCTGGTGCAACCCTGACACTGATTTGACTATCACAGAGCACTAGGGAAAGTCCACAAGGCACGTTTTGTTAAAGTTTTAAACACTTGTCTCTAGGTTTGTCACTGTCTTTATTACAACCTTGGACATATATCATCAGCTCCAAGGGAAAAGAGCAAATTTGGTTCCTGCTTATTCAAGAAAGGGGTCAGTGTCCCTTTTAAGGCTGCCTGACACTTCCTATTACACAACCCTGTGTTTTGGTTGGTTATAATTTAGCTAAATGTAATGGCTTACAGTGAGGGTTTGACATGCTGAGCGTCTGCCTCCAGCAGATTTATTTGTATTTATTTTTTAATACCAGCCCAAACAGTCCAGCCATTTCTGAGAGCGAGGCTAAGGGAAAAAAAATACATTTTGCTGATGCTAAAATGCTGGTGACCTTTTCCCCAAAAAATCTCTAGTGTATGCTGTGGAGAATGGACCTGACATTTGGCAGGGGAGACCTTCAGGTCAGGGATGTTCGCTTTCACCCTCTCCATAAAAATCTGCTCAAAAAAAAGCCACGCTATAAACCGCTGAAAGCCTGCACTGCACACATGCTCAGAAAACCCTTTGCTCAACTCCCAGACAATCAGTGAGCATGGTCAGATCTGTCGGCAAGTACTGCTTACAAGTCTCTGTACATGCCACCACAAAGCAGTGAACTCAGTCCTTCCCTTTCCAGCTCCCGTGTGCAACAGGACTGCGTGTGCACCAGTGCCTAGTGTGAAAACCAAATCTCCCCCCAGCCCAGTGACAGACCAGGGACACAAATTGCACATAAACCGGTATAAGTGATTGGAAACCGGTTCAAATCTCTAACACAACAGAACTTCAGCACTTTCAAAGTGGATGAAACTGGTTTAAGATAAACTTGGGATGAATGCAGTATCAGACTTAACTGATTTAGGTTAAATTGCTTTAGTGAACTTCTGTCCCAGATTCCCTCCAGGCTCAAGTTAGCTCACAGTCCCCCAGCATCCCAGGATGCTTTGCACCTACCCTGTATACTCCCTCCACCCCTTTGCAGGGTGGGCAGGCTAGCCTTGGCCCAAGCTGTCTACTCCACCCAGCAGGGCGGTGTGCTCTAGCGCCCTCTGGTTTCTGGCCTGGCCATTTCCGGAACAAAAAGTGGATGTCTTTTTACTTGCTCATGGGTTCAATCTACGCAGTTTAGGCTAGCCTGAGAAGACTGAATTGCTTCAGCCTTGGGCTTTTAGACCGTCTGTACTTAGCCACAGACTTCACCTGTGAACAGCTGGGCTCTAGGATCCTTCTTCTAGAATCCAGGCCATATGGAGAAGGAAGCCACTCAGTTCAAACAAAGAAGGAACACAACTGACACCAGGTGGAAAGGGAAGGAGAAAACCAGGACAAGGAGACTGGTGAGATGGAAACTGGAGGAAAGGGCAACTGAAATTGGGACTCATTAGACAAAAGAGGCCTGGAACTAGTGAGAGCAATGAGAGCAGTGATGGGACCTGAATCCCATCAAGTTTTGAAGGGAGGGAAAAAGATTGGGACTGGGTAGGCAGGGAGAGGAAATCGGGGTAGGGAGGGTATACAAAGACTTGGTAGGCAAGGAGAATAGGATTGAAGCAAGGCCAGGACTAGAAGAGAAGAGGCTAAAGTCATGAACTCTAGGGGCTTTTGCCTTCCTCTGTAGCACTGCAGGGGGGACTGGTCCTTTTCCACGAATGCACTACTTGCAGTCCTTGCAGCAGCAGGACAGTGACAGTGGACCTGTCCCCCTGCTCTACCTGCAAGGCTGTTTTTGATGTTTTGGGCTCTGTCTTGTAGTTGTGCGATAGACTTGTCTGTGCAGTCTTGTTGGGAACAGGCTAGAAGGATGCTTGAGACTGTGATGATCTTGCCTTGAGGAGGGAATTGGATCAGATTAGGGATTGCCAACCTACAGCTGACAGCTACATCCAGCCCACAGTGCCATCTGACGAGGTCTGTGGACATAGGAATTCACTTGTGGGGAAGCTTTAGTAGAAGTCACTTTCCCATACTGCCACAAAAAAAAAACGCCAGCAGAGAGCACTCTCCCAATGGCACTGCAGAGAAAGTAACCTTGTGGCTGGGTCCTAGCACCCACCTGTCCACCTCCAAACCGAACTGTCAATCTGTCCAGCAGCCTTAAGAGGTTGCTGACTGCTGGATTAGATGACCTCCCACGGTCCCTTCCAGCCCTGCTTTTCTATGATTCTTACACCACAATTTTAGAACCTGGAACAAAACCCAAGATTTCTTAGTCTCAACAAGTTGTAGAGGTACCTCTAACCCAGCCCCCCGGCTTACCCAAGTGGATGTCATATTACATTAGAATCTGGGGGGGGAGAGGATTAAACCTAGCAAGTTCACACCAAAAAGGACATAGAAAAAACATGGTTAAGGTCACAAAAAAATCAAGCTTTCAAGTGAGGACACTGGAGAAGTCCAGTTGCTTGTGCAACCTGGGATTCAGCCAAAATTTAGTCAGATTCAAAAAGGGATTAGACATATTCTTGAAGGAAAGTGACATCGGTAGCTACTAAGCACGGGAGCAAGGGGCACGACCTCTGAATCACAACTTCTGAGATCTTAAATCCTGGAGGTTGCAAGTGAGAGGAACAGCGGGGGAAAAAAACCCATGGTCATATCCAGTGGATTGGGAAAAAAAGATAGCCTCATGCCTTTGTTTTGAAGAACTGGATTTTAAACCTGTCGCCTCCACAGAGTTCCCATGTGATGCCAGGCAAGTCCTTTTAACCATGTTTTTCACAGGTGGTCACTAACTGCACATTACTCATTTTGTGGAGGCTCAACTTGAAAGCCTAGCATCTGGTGCGCAGAAGGGCCGAGTACTCAAATGTGAACGCAGTCAATGGGAGCTATGCTCAGAACCTAAGAGCAGCAGATTGCTACAGGACTATGAAGTCTGACCCATGTTGCAAACTGAACATCCAAAATTAGTGGAAGTGCTCGACTTTCTGACCATGCCTCAGCTCTGCCTCTGCAAAGTAGGGAAAAGATTATTTTTTCCCATCACAGGATTGTTGTGAAATGAATAACAGGTTCTTATACGGTGGTGATGAATGCTATGGAAGATTTGGGAGGAAATTCATAACCGTGTCCTCAGAGCAAGGTTGATGCACTCAAATGGGGCGCCACATTGTGAACAGCAAGTAGAGAGACCTGAACAGCTGTTTAGCTGAGGACTGTTTATGCCAAGAACTGAACGAGGCACGAGCCCTTTGGAAATAACTAGGTGAGCGATCAGATAATTAAAGACTACGTTATAATGCACAGACCTCAGGGAGCCAAATTACAGTTGGCACAGGCAACCTTCACTCAGACCTTAACTTTTCAGTCCTAGACTCTGCAACCTTAAGATTAACGTACTTTCCATACATAGTATTTTTGAACAAGACTTGACTTTTTGAAGGCAGACTAGCTTAACTACCCCCGTAGGCTGACCAAAGTCAACCATGTCTCAGACATGCAAACTCTCCCAACATTGGTCTCGCAGAGCAGTGAACATCCCCATATTTAGACTCTAGCTGCTAGTCATTTCAGAACAAAAGACTACATAAACATGGGAACTACCCTAGTTCCTGTATCTAAACGCGTGTCCAGATACTTGCTTAATTATGGATCGTAAACATAGCCTCAACCAGCGAGGGACTCTTGTATCCAAGCAGATTCAGGATGACAATTTATGCGTAACTGGCTAGCAGTCACAGGAAGAGGCAGAGGTCACTGTCGCTGGGTGACGCTTAGCAGCCTGCAATCTGGAGGAAAAATCAGACTAGATCCAACTGTCCTTTGTAGCCTTCAAGTCCATCACCTAGCCCTGCCTGCCTCAAACCCAGAGCAACCAGGGCCACAGGATGCCCACTGCACCATGCTACTGAAGATCCACTGTATATTGGGACTAATGCAAAACTGAATTTTGGAGCTATTTGAACTACTTTTTCCCCTAAAATAGTTCTAAAACATTACAGGGGGTCACTTTCTACTTGGCATTCTTCACAGAAGAATTTAAAGTCCATTCAAGGGTCGCAATGCACACTAGACCAGCCACAGAGAACTGCTGCCTAGTGAAATGCAGGCTTCTAAGGGGCAGAGCAGGGGAGGTCATCTTTTTCCACTGACAAAACAGATCCCAAATTAAGTCTTTATCCAGAAGATTCCACAGTCAGTCGTTCTCCCAGCGGAGTCAAGCGGCATCACCTTTACTGCATCAACCGGCTAGACAACGGTCTTTGGGTAAATCTGATATCTTTTATTAGACCAACTCATAGTTGGAAAAATTCTTCTTTGCAAGCTTTTTCAAACTTCTTTGCAATTCATTTTTGCAAGACGACTTTTTCCAACTAATACAAGATACCAGATTTACCCAAAGTACCTTGTCTGCCTATGTCCTTAGGCCAACACAGCTACAACCCATACAACCTGTAAGACAAATTTAATACATTACCAGATCCTCTCTGCTTGGCAGGACTCATGGATAACTCAAAAACCTGAGGCTTTCTCCTTTTTCTCTAATGAACTGAATCCACCCAAACAGGTGGGGGTTTTTAGAATACAAAGTTTAACTAAATGCATTTCTTCATCAGTGATTTAAGGCAAGTCTTTAGTGGCCATCTGTCACCATAGGTGAAGGTATTACACACTGTCATGCGTAGCATGTGCAGGATACAGGAGCAAACCTGCAGAGATAAAAGCTTCATGGGGAAGACCTGCACACTACGTCAACGCTAGTGGCAGACAGCTCGGCCAGGTTCAAAAAGGGACGGGATACATTCAAGGATGATAGATCTCTTACTGGTTACTGAACAGAATGGTTGGGATATGGGCAAGGAGGACCTCTGGTCTGACCCAGCGTGGCACTTCTTATATTCTTACGTTATAGTCTTATAGTCTTCCTGCCATCTTCAAAACTCAACATGAACTGAAGCGCCCACAACTTCCCATCAAACGCTGAAACCTGTTCAGTCTGAGGGTAAAGGTCAAGGGGAGACCACCAGCATCTAACACTCCTGGACCATTTGCTTGATAAATTAAAGGAAACTGAAATTTCAGCTCTTGGCTGGAACTGTCCCAGTGAAAAGAGACACTTTCTGTTCATCCATATCCAGTTGGGTTTATCTGACGATGCAATTTCTCTTCTCTACCCAGACCTCCCATCCCAATCACTACAGGTCGTAAGGAATAAAGAAGTTAATCCTGCTGCGCTATACACGTCTCTGGAGTTCAGGCCTAGACAAGTTCCATATTCCAAGGCATCTGCCTCCAGCTCCACAGAAGGTGAGCAGCAAGGCTGTGTAATGGCTTTCAGTATTAAAGGAACGTAACAAAATGGTTTATTATTCATTATTTGTCTGACTGTAGCACCTAGGAATCAGACTCGTACACCAGGTCTGACTGAACAGACAGAACAAAACCAGCCTCTGCCCTGAGGAGCTCCAATCCACATATGAAAAAGGATCCAAGAGATGAACAACACTTGGGAGTACCGGGAAATATAGCCATGTTGGACTGGAGGGAGCTACCTGGATCACTGAAGCCAGTCTGTACCACTACAGGCGTCTGTATCATGCAATGCTACAGAAAAACTGATGTGCTGGTTTTGAATCCACCTGGAAATGCACACAGTACTCCAGACAAGACCTCACCAGTGCCCGGTACAGTGCCATTAGTGCTTCCCTGCTGGAGACTAAATATATTCTAGGATGATCCGTAGAGTAGCGAAGGGGAGACGATGGGGGCATCAACATTGGCAGAGAGAGGGGAGCTGTAAAAATAGCAGCAGTTATGCTACTAGCATGGCCGCACCACCAGCCGCACAGCCACTGAGGCTGCCCAGGGTGTGCAAGTGCCATTATGCCTTTGAGGACCGTGTTGGACTTTCTTGTATATGCATCACACTGTTGGCTCAGTCATCCTGTGATCAAGCAATGCACCCAACTTCCTTCTTCTTTCCCATCAATTCCAACTAAAGAGCCCTTACATTAAGAGAAAGCCTTGCTACAAGTCCCCCAAGCGTGCCTTTGCATTGTCACAGAATCACAGAAGTCAGGTTGGAAGAGACCTTGTAGATCTGCAAGTCCGACCCCCCGCCTGGGCAGAGAAAAACTGGGCTCAAATGACTTCAGCCAGGTCGGCATCAAGCCTCCTCTTAAAGGCCCCCCAGGGTAGGAGCCAGCACCACTTCTCTTGGAAGTTGGTTCCAGCTCCTAGCCGCCCTGACAGTGAAGTCGTTCTTGTGGATGTCTGATCTAAACCTCCTCTCCAACAACTTGTGGCCGTTATTCCTTGTTATGCGGGGGGGCCCTGGGGAAACAGTCTCTCCCAAACCCTTCTGGTCCCCCCCAGTGAGTTTATAGATGGTCACCAGGTCCCCCCTCAGCCTTCTCTTGTGGAGGCTGAACAGGTTCATGTCCCCGCAGTCTCATTGTAGGGCCTGCCCTGCTGCCCCCGACCATGTGAGTGGCCTCCTCTGGACCCTCTCCATGCTGTCCACATCCCTCTTGAAGTGCGGCACCCAGACCTGGACACAGTCCTCCGGCTGCGGCCTGACCAGTGCCGCATAGAGGGGGAGGATCGCCTCCCTGGCCCTGCTCGAGATGCATCTGTGGATGCACGACAAGGTCTGGTTAGCCCTGCCAACTGTGACTTTGCGTTGTCGGCCCATGTTCAGCAAATTTAAAGAGGTTGCTTTTCAACCTGTTGTGTATTAGTTAATATAATTAGAGTTCTATTAACCCAGGCTCAAGGATACCCAACACTTCCTGTTATCACATTCTGATAACACCTCCAAAACTTTGCAAGATCAGAAAATTTCATTTACACACTCCTATATTTTGTAACTAGGTCAACAACGAAGAGAATCAAACTCTGGGACTGATTTCTAACAGCTCTACCTGTAACCTTGCCTCCAGCCCAGTCTTTTCAGCACAACACAATTACTAGCATTTTAACCATTTCTTTATCCACTTACAACTATTCCACTAATCTTCTTCTTGACTAGTTTAAATTAATCAATCTCAGCACTGCATTGATTTGCTTTACTGAAGTCCAGATAGATAGATCTATCCTGCTTTCTTTGTCTAAGGAAATACATTTTCTTTTCAAAGGCAGCAATTACGTTATCTGACATAATCTAGCTTTATAAAGGAGGATGGTGAAGCACTGGAACAGGGTCCCCAGAGGGGTGGTGGACTCTCCATCCTTGGAGGTTTTGCAGACCTGGGTAGACAAAGCCTTGGCTGGGATGATGTAGTTGGGGCTGGTCCTGCTTTGGACAGGGGCCGGACTAGATGCAACCTCCAAGGTCTTTTCTAACCCTCATTTTCTATGATTCTATTAAGGCCTGCTGTATTTGATCCATTTTCCATTCACTCTCATGCCTTTATATTGTTATCTGAATAGCATGCTATACTACAGAACAAAATTTGAAGGAAAGAATAGAGTCATAGGAGTAAATGGAAAATGGATCAAATACATCGGGATATATAGATCCGGTTTGCTATCCTCCATCCATACAGCTCCATTCCTTATTTGACAGGTTCAGCTTGAAGTTGCTGAAACTTGATTGCACCAATCTTTTGAGCTAGCCCAAGCACAACTTCCCTGAATAGTCTGACAATAGCGTGGGAGTCTGCCAAATATGTCAATGAACATGTGATGTTATACATTGAGAAGCAGCTTCATAATCTTTTAATTTAAAGCTAGTTGATCAAAATGGATAACCGCCATGACTGAAAGGACTAAGCACTTAGGGTTTGTACGGCATGATGGAAATCAAGATATTGGTAACTGCTAAGCGTGCAACTGAATAAATGGGGCAATTAAAGAGCTACCAGAGCTCCACATCAAAAGAATCTGAAAAGGATATGGTTTAAAACAATGAATAAGCTGACATGGATACAGCTGAATGGGCAACTGACTGATTATGTAAATGTTACTGCCTAACGTTAAAAAAAAAAATATTTGAGACTAGCTCAAGGCTACCTTGGGAACCGACTGGAGAAAGATGTCCAGACTGTACGTGATTATGTATCTTCTTGAACTCTGGTAATGTGACCAAGGATTTGAAATGAGTGATTAAATCAAGAAGCCTTTCCCCAACAAAAGAAGAGAAGGGAATCAAATGCACTGGATCCAAAAAGTCTCCTGTGACCCGAGAGTCTCAGTCTCCATCACGTCTACAGGTTTCAAAAGGACTTTTGAGAGGAGGACTAGGCACCAATATCTCCACCTTGCACAAAATTAAGACACAAGGAGGTGTTGATTTTCCCTAGGTCATATGGCAAGTCCGAAGCTAAAAGGTAGGAGAGAAACCGAGATAGGCAGTTAGCCATGTTAGTCTGGTCACGCACAAGGCAAGGCAGAGGACACCTTATAGACTAGCTACTTCAGCAACGCGTAAGCTTTCATAGGCAACAATAGTCTGCTCCATCAGATGCTATGATGCAGAGTACAGGGCTCCAAATTTCTAATTCCTTCTACAACCCATTTAAATGCAACAACCTCTCAAAGAAAATACCACCAGGAGTGAAACCGTATGCAGGAAAGACATTGAACCTGAATAGCTGACATTTTCTGTTCTCTTTTCCCCCCAACTGTGCTTACAAAGATGGGTGCGCTACAGTGTGCTCATAGGAACATTTCTATAAAGGTCATATTAGTGTTGGAAATGCAGGTATTCCATTAAATGAAGTCGTTTTGTAAATACTGTGCACTAAATGGTACATTTAGGAAAGGCACAACCAAATCCATTCTCTCCGGCCCAAAGGAGGGAGACATAAAACTAAATGTACTGAGCTTGTCTCAAAAGGCTCACAGCAGGGAATCTTATTTCCAGATGCAATGCTTAATTATCCGGGGGAAGCCTGGCAGAGCTGGGGTAGGGAGCACAAGAGAGGGGGAGGAATGGTTTGAAGTACTGCCCACAGCACACTCAAAAAAGCTTTCTGACAAAGTCAGCTCTTATTCCACCCCCCATCCCTTGTTTGTTTTGTTTAAAGCTTTCATGACTGTCCACATTAAAGAGTACCTGAGAGCATCAGTTTATCACCACTTAGATCCGAGCAAAAACCCAATCGGGTGCATGATAGTAGCTACCATTTTATGCGTGTGATTTATTTCACCTGCCTGGCACCTCCTCACTGTTGTATTGGACTCATTAACACGCCTCGAAATGGAGGTGCAGCTGTACTCGAATGCGACTGTGAATGAGGCCACGCACTCATCCCCTGTCCTCTTCCCAGCGAGGGATATGCCGCAGGCTAAGCTGGACTGAAACATCATTCACGGAAATAGCTCCATAATTCTCATAATGGATTTTCTGTTGATGGCTCTAATCTTTAAAAGTAATAGATTAAGCAATAAGGGAACAACTATCTTTATGTCCCCTCTTCAGCTCATCCATGGCTAAACAAGAGAGAGCTTTTGGACTCATATGTAGATATTTTAGACAATGATTTTAGCCAGAAATGTTGCAGCAAGATGCACCAGTTTACATTTGTCCAGAAGGAACTGCTGCACCATCTCAAACTCAACGTTAATGCTGCTTCTTTTGTAAAACTGTTCAGGAAAAATAGAGTATCTATAGATATAACAAAGCTTACTTTAATCAGAAGTATAATCTTAGTCCCTTCCCTTATTCACAAAGAGTCTAAAGGAAATTCAAATCTCTTTTGACCCAAATGCACAGATCACTAAGTATTTTATCTGTACGTGTTCACTTAATATCAAGTATTGAGGACATTGATGTATTCCTCTGTGCCTGAATCTTATGTACTCAGGCTGGTTTGCTGAAGCACTCTACTTTTATCTAAGCAAGTACAAGCAGAATAAGATGAAAAAAAATGGGGGAAAAGATTGCTCTGCCTCTTACCAACCATAATATCAAACATACTCAGGAATTACAGGGGGAAAAAAACCATTCTGCAAACACAGCTTCACATCATCACCTCTGATTAGACTACTAACGTCACAAGATAATTAAAATATATCTACTGAATGTTAATTTGTGCGCTAAAAACTGGACCCTAGGCATGAACAGAACCTACTAAACTCCTGATACGTCTCTCATCACGACTTTTTTCCCCTCTTCATGTTAATGAGATTCACAAAACAGCCGCATGTGTGTGGACATAATTTGATGAATTGCTGAACCACCTGCAATACAGGCACGGCAGGGTCCGGTAGCTCCCCCTCATCCCTGCCATTTCAACCGTAGCATTTCAAAACTGAAACTGCCTCATACCGTGAACTAAAAGGAGAAACTGCAAGAGGTCTGCCAAGACGCTGTGCACCAAGCGCTGGGGCAAATGCTCTTTGTAACGATTTTTAAGGTCAGTATCGGGGAGAGACTAAACATTGGGAGAGCCTCACTCCGATTCAAGATGACCGTCCGTACTCCTGCTAGACCTACGGCACTGGTTAAGGCAACTCATTGGGAGAAGAGAGGCATACACCTGCCATTTCAGGTATTGGAGTCTCCTAGATAGCTTTTAATGTTTGAAATTTAACATGTGGCCAGAAACTAAACCACCCCCCCGCTGTTTTGAACCATTAAGTAATTAGGGGCAGGGGCCTCCCTGTACAGCAGTCAGGCACTGCCATGTCAGACCTACGTTTGTGCACTTCACCCGAGTAATAACGAACAGCTACCAAGTAACCTGCCCATGAGGAAAGTTTCTTCCCATCGAACCCCTTATTGGTTTGTATGCATGATATAACATCGTTATTTCACCCATCCATCACATCTTTATTCCATCTAACATTACTGGGTAGATGTTATTTATACCAGGGATGGCAAACTCATCTGGCCCAACAAGCTGGATGAGCAGCATAGAGCCTGTCCAGGGGCTAATTCAGGCCCTGGGAACCCAGCTGGATGCCTGATGCAGAGCATCTCCCTGGCCCTAACAAGTGCCATGATGGGTGCAGCCTGGGACACCAGCCCCAGCGAGCACCGCAGCCCCTGGGTGGCATGTCTGATACCCCTGATTTATATAGAAGTCCAATCTCGAAGGCCCGGCTAAGCTCCCCTTGCCTCAACGAAGTCGTGGCAACAACCTGACAGGTTAACCATATACTGTGGCAAACAGCTTTGCTCAATTTTCAAAAAGCACTGCTTTGCAGTACTACTGAACGTTGCCTTGTGCCGCAAGAAAGGGTAAACAGAAATACCCGTTTTACTCTCTCTACAACCTGTAGGGGGGAGATGTATATATATCATATTTATATATTAAATATTATGTCCTCTTATAGCAGGAGACCAATGTGGTTGCACAAACAGCTTCTTGAAGGTCTCAAAAATCACAAGGAAAACAGACAAGCATCAGAAGGGGATGGGAACGTCACCCAGGAAGCACACCAAGAAATAGCAAGAACTTGCAGGCCCCGAATCAGGAAAGCAAAGGTAAGGAGTTAGACCTGTTGAGGGAAGTTAAAGACAATGAGAGGGGTTTGATAAATGTTGAGAAAGGAAAGAAAGACCAAAGCAGCTGAAGGCCCACTGCTCGATAGCCAGGGTGAACCATTAACGTGAGACACACAGAAAGTGAAACTGTTTACTGGTGGCTTTTACTCGGCTTTCACAAAGATCAGGTGCAATGAGGTAGCTAACCAACGTGATATAGATATGGAAGGGGTCATGACAGCGAATACGAGCATCAGACCGCTTTCTGATTAATTTAAATGAATGTGTTAGCATTCCCTGGTAAACATCATGCCGCAGTGCTGAAGGAGTTTTGGAGCCATTGGAAATAATCATGGAAGATGCATGAAGTTCTGGAAAACCAATCAAGTACCCATCTTTAAAAAAAGGGAAAAAGAAGGAATCTGAAATTACTGACTGGTCAGCCTGACTTCAATACCCAAGAAATGATAAAGTCAATTCATACACATCTGAAGGGGGGAAGGCTGATCCTGACACCCACCAGGGATTTGTCTGCAGATCATTGTCTTTGAGAAAACTTGATCTTCTTATCTGAGAAAATAAGTGGAGCGGATGAAGCGAATGCAGTGGACAGAGCACACATGAACTTTCAACATAGCCCCACATGACACCTGTAAGTGAAGTGGAGCAAGGTGGATGCAGAATTGGTTCAATAACCCCAAGGAAAGAGAAATTAAAAATGGATAAGTGTCAGAATGGCAAGAGGTTTCAAGCGTGGTTCTGTAAGGGGCTCTCCTGGGTCCGGTGCTGTTTAACACGCTTATTAAGAAATTGGATTTTGGAATACAGAGTGCTCGGATCAAGTCTGCAGATGACACGAAACTGGGAAGGACTGAAAGTACCTTGGAGGACAGGACTAGAACTCAAAAGGAGCAGGACAGATTGGAGGGCTGAACTAGAGGCAACCAGGCAAAAGTCAACACATACTGTAAGACCCAGGGAAGTATAACCCAGTGCACAAGTAGAGAATAACTAGTTGGGTAGAAGCACCGCTGAGAATGAGCTAGGTTGTGGTGGAGCGCAGAAACACGAGCCAGCAACGTGACAGTCAACATGCAATTTTGGGCTGCATTAACATGAGTACCGGGTAAAAAAAAAAAAGGGAGGAGATATCACCACTCTACTGAGTACTGGTTAGATATGGCTCCACATTTTAAGAAGGAGGTAAAGAAGCTGGAGAGGAGGCCAGAGATGGATAACAGAAGGGATAAAAGTTTGGGAAGGCATGCCACAGGAGGAAAGGTTGAGAGAGATGGGTATGTTCAGCCTTGAAAAAAGGAGCATAGTGGTGGGGGGTGGAAGGGATACACGATAGTAAATTTCAAACCTCTGAAAGGCTGCCATAAAGAAGAAGGACAACTGTTCTGCCTTGCTACAGAGGGCAGGGCACAAAGCAGTGGTTTGAAATTGCAGCAAAAGTAGATTGAGAGTAGATCTCAGCTCAGGGACAACTTCCAGAACAGAGTGCCCAGGGAGGTTACGGTCTCTTCTTCTCAAGAGGCTGGATAAGCATTTGATAGGAGATTGGACCAAATGGCCCTTGAGGTCCCTTCCGACTCAGTGATTACATGATTTGTCTTTTCTCTACACTAAATCCTCCCAATCTTTTACTGTTTCCTTGGTGAAAACCTTCCCCCAATTCTGCCACAAGTCTGTAAAATACCATCCTCTTTAACAACATTTGATAAAGGAAATAAAAATAACATGAAGTCCCAGCAGTTCACTTTTTTTTTTTTTTTTGGTAAAAGGACTGTGATATTTTCTACTGTCTTCTAATTACGTATTCACTTTTAACATATTTAACTTCAGTACTGCAATTTTACTCATTAAAAAAGTGTTTAATGTTGGTCTTTAAAGAACATCCGACTGGAAACTTAGCTTTCTACCTACTTATCCAAACTGCACAGGGAACCAAACTTATTTGGATGAAGACAGCTGGCAGCTGTACATTATATGCAGTAGGATGCATGCAGGCCAATGAGGTGACCTTTGGGATGCAAGGTACTTGAAAGGCAAAAAGGAACCATAAAGTGTTTGTGGATGGTACATATTTCAGATGTGTTTTATGACGTCTGATTGCCACCCATCCAGTGAGCTTTTGGATTACAAGATATAAACATATGGGGAATCAAAAAAGATATAGTCTCTGTTTGCACTGGTGCAACGACACAAAACAGGGACACTCTCAAACCCAAAAGTTGTCCAATTATTGGAGGAAGTTCAAGGAAAAGGAACCACAATTTGTCAGGTGAAACACTGCTGATGGAGGAGAGATGCACATATATAGTGACAAAGCCAACATAGGGGGTAAGCAATGTGGGTGCATGTAATAAAACTGCAATAAATGTCATTATCAAGGGTGTGAACACCTTGGGAGTGGAGGCTGAGAAAGGGTGGTAAGTGTTGAGCACCAAGACAAGTGATTAAATAATTTGGGACAGGGAAGTAGTACTGCTGCTCCAGAGTTATTTTGTAACTTGGATCACAAAGCTTTTGATAAGTATGGTGGTGCAAGACTGCTGTGGTAGCCATGATGGTCCAGTAAGCATGTGAGAGGCAGGGATTTCTTAGTGCGGTATCTTTTAATGGACCAATGATGTAGTTAGGATAAAAGATAGTCAAGCTTGTACCATAAGTGAGTATCTCCTGTTCAGGCTGATCTCTTTTGGAGCAGGTTGCGTGAAGAAGATGGTTTCTCAGCTTTTCCAAAGTTCTCCTGAATAGCTGTATTGCAGATATGGAGTTGTGCATGTTAGCTAGAGAGTTGTAGATGATTAGTCCCTTTGGGATGATGCCTACTGGGTATCTTTGGTGCAAAGATCTTTTGGACTTAACTATAAACAAACTTGCAATACCGCCTACAGCTGGGTTCAGGAGAGAAAAATTCTTTAAAGTGATCCAGTGTATATTATACAGGAGTAAGTGGAAGCAAAAACTGCAAAGGAAAACTAACAATGGTACAAAAGTCTACCTGACCAAGGTATAATCTTCCAAAGAAAACAGGCAGAGGCAACATTGGTTGAAATGTTCAAAATTAGCCTGGACAAGGCACTCCAAAATATTTGGAAGGAAAGAAATGGATAGGTGGAAAGAATTGCAAAGACTTAAAAATAAGGACTGTAAGTTTGAACTCAGTACTGAGAGCAAGAAGAAACCAGGAGAAGACTTCCAAGGGGGAGGGGGAATATGGCCTCATCAGGGAACAATAAAAAGATTGTTTTGGACAGATTGATTGCCTTGTGGCAGGGGGCAGCTGCCAGGTGGGTGTGAATAGGACCAGAGAAGAGGATGCTGAAGATGATTAGGACGTGGGTGAGCAATTTAGCTGCAAGAACAGATAGGAAAAGGACAGATTTTGATTGATGTTGTACCTAAGCCAGAAGTCAAGGCAGCTTGTTCGGCTGAGTTGCTTCTGATTGCAGAACCTCACCATTCAGAGAGGCAAAACTACCATGTTTGTCCAATTTTCTTTGCATTCCAAAAGGTCTTACTAAAACGTGGAAAGACGAAGAATTTCACTGAGTTTACAACCTATCTGTCCTACACATAAACAGAATTAATTCCTTTCCATAGCTTAACCTCTTGCTCATTAGCAGAGTAATCTCCACACTGCCCCCAGTTGCCTGGATAACCAGATGGGCGAGAACGGTTGGTGTCACTGAGCACTGGTTGGGAACGCTGGAAGGGGAGGAAGATACTTAAGCTGTCTGAATTGTCAGTGCTGTATCAGGTCGTGGCCTGGGCCCTACATGCTTCCTCCCCTACGTTCCACTGGGATCCTAAAGGTCTGCTGAGAGCAAACTCCCGCGTGGCCCACCTGTGCGCCAAGTTTACGCAGCAGATATGCATGGGAGGTTGTTCTCAGTAGTTGCTCCTCAACCTTGGAGCTGCCTTCCTGCCGAGGCTGGCCAGAGCCTGGACGCTTTCTGGAAATGTTGTAAGATGCTCCCCCCACCTTCCATCCCCTATTTTTTTTTTTTTTCCTTCAGGTGAGGCTTTTTAGCAGGCAGAGTTCAGTTCTCAGGCCCTGCTTGGAGAATTGATCTGCTAACAAAGTACTTCTTATTTGTATCTGCGTCATAGTTGTGACAAGTCCCAGATGCCCATTGGCTCTTTACCTGAACTTGCGTTTATAGTCAGAGAAACCAGACTTGGGCTGGAAACTTTTCTTTCCTGTTTGCTTCTCTCACTACCTTTCTCTTTTCCTGGAATAAAAGAAAAACACAAAGTACCTGCGTCTCCAAAGCTTGCAACTATCATGTTACTTTATCAGGGAAAGACCATGACTCAGGTGAACTGGAAACCAGGCACGGATTCTGTCAGTTATGCAACCAACGGCTGTGACATAGTGGCTTATGGCAGTGGGGCTCAACCTTTTGCTATCTGCAGGCTGGATCCTGCCAGTGGGACTGATCAGATGGGCCCGGCTGCGTGCAGAGGACCGGCGCACTCTCGCCCCAGTCTAGCAGCTCAGGCAGAGGCTGCTTGGTCCAAGCTTGATCTGGCCATGGCCCAGCCCCAAACCTGCTGTGTGGGGCTTGGGAATTTTGCAGTGGAGGAGGGGTGGCAATATTAATTGCCACTACTCCACCACCACCAAATTTCCTGACCTGTGGGGAGCCCTGGGGACTCCATGGGACACACTTGGCCCGTGAGCTGGGGATTGAGCACCCCTGGCTTAGGTCATGCAGCAGTCACCCCAGGGTTCCAGGCCTTCTCCCTGTATTCTGCAGTATATCCTTTGGCCCCTGATCAAATCTGGCTCACGGGAGGCTTCTCCCTCCTAGCAAGCCTTTGACTTGCCAGCGCCCAACCAGACCTTACGGCTTAGTGGAGAGAAGCGCCGAGGACACCTGGGGTTCCCTGGGTTTGCCAAGACAGGTCTGCTCTCCCCACAGGAACAGAGCGCCTGCTGCCCCCAAATCACTCTCGTCACAAGACAAACTGCAAAGACAGGACCATGCACAGGTTTACAGCACAAGACAGAACCGGCTAGGGAACCTGGTGCCAGGTTTGGGGACGGGTACGCAGGAGCGAAACAGAACCACCTTACTGCTGCCTTCCACCTGGCGCAGCTTCCAGGGGCTCTCTCCGTGTCAAATACCAAGAGCTGATGACGATCCCCTCGGCCTTCCTGGCTGGGTGCCACCTCCTGCCTAAGAATTTGGTGTCTCCTCTTCAGCCTAAGATTTGGGCACGTCCTCCCCACCCGGATCTACCCATCTAATGTGTCTCTTCTCCCATCGGGTCCCCAGAACATTCTCTGCATTTCCCCAATGATCTCCTCCAAATTTCCACCCCCTGCGATGCATATGCTCCTGGGCTGCCCACTGATAGAGACCCAGCTATTATGCTGTGATGCCCTTCATCTCCATGTTAACATCAGAGTGGACCATAAATGAACTGACCATTGTTGTTTAGGTCTCCCTAGATTACTGAAATGCACAGTTTATACCAAATACACTTCATACAAGCACGTAAATGATACGTTTTTCTCATTTCTTTCTCCCCCCCCCCCTTTTTTTTTTTTTTTTTTTTTTAAAGATTCCCTGAACCTTTTTCTGGGGAAAGGTGTGTGGCATCAAAATCAGATCAATCGATAAATAAAGCAATCCAGATGTGCAACCATCAGGTATGAAAGTTCTGTTTTTGAAATAATAAATAAGTCAACAATTTTTACCTGGGTGAATAAGAAATCAGATACCAAAATGTGGATATAGGCACCTACGTAGAAGTGATCTAATGGTCAGGGTGGTGCACACCCAATAGCTTCGCTGACTGGAGTGATATCATGGACACTCAGCCTCTCTGAAAAAGGAGTCCACTTGAAGCTAGGAGACCATATGGATTTTGAAGACTACCTTTACACACTTGTGGTTGGGAGCAGTTGCCCCTTCAGCTCATTCAGTAGGGTTTCATTGCTCAATTGCACCCTCATTTCCCACTTGCCACTGACCACTGAGCTTTTTAGTTCTTGGATATAATCTATTAGTAGCTACTGTCATTTAGCAAACTAGACTTCAGGTGCAGAACAGACTTCAGTCACCTACACCACCACAAATATCCCACAATCAAAGGGGTGTGTGCAAACATGATCTTGGTGGCTGACCACTGTCCCTGTTCTTGATTCTGCCCCAGGGCTGATAAACATTTGTGATATAGCAGTTGAGATGATGCTTTAGGCTGCTATAAAGTGTGGGGTCAGTAATGTTGGTTTCAAGAGCAAATAACTTAGCAGTACCAATAATATTTTCACATAAAAAGAGCTGAGTTTCTAGCTGTCCAGTTCAAATACAGCTCACAACTCTGTTACCATCTGATGTCTTTTTGTTGGCCCCTGCAAAACAAGCAGATGTCTCTATTCAGACCCTAACGACCAGACATCTGCAATACAGGACACCACCGCTGGCACTACCCAGTTCTCCAGGCTGGGAAGCACAACTGAAAACCTAGACAGACCTAGACTAAAGCAAATTAATTGTCATCTCTCCTCCTTCATCCACCCCAGGGTTAAAGCATATGAGCATTTCTGAGTGGGAAAGCCTATACCAATGCTTTCTCTGTGGATAGATGGCTTCAAATCTCAGGATCTCAACCATGTACCCATCACTAGTGCTAAAAATCTCAGATGAAAAGAATGAAAATAAAGAAAAATCCCTAAAGAAATTAAAAAGAAAAAAAAAGTAAAATATGAACTATGATGCATCAGCAAAAATATCTGTAACAAGACAGTTTTCTGGGTTGTCACAGTAACTCTTTAAAACATCTGAGAATGAAATCTAGGGCAGGTTAACACTATGGATTAATCTAATTGGCCATTGGGTGTCTCTAACACTCCAAAAAATGGAGGTAGAAGATACTGAAGAGGATGGGTAAAATGCCATAAAACCTTGTTCTCCATAGATCATCATTCAGTTATGATTGCTACAGGGATTTCAGCACATTGCCATACAGGATGCAATTGTAATTAGGTATCCTTTCTACTAGCAGCATATCTATTCTCTTAGCAGTAGTAACCAGCAGCACACTTATAAGATGGAAACCTCCCTTCTTGAGAGCATGGAGGCTGAAGGGATCTTGGAGTCATTACTGACTCCTAGATGAACACGGGACGACAATGCGAGGTCACGGTTGGCAGGGCTAACCGCACCTTGTCGTGCATCCACAGGTGCATCTCGAGCAGGTCCAGGGAGGTGATCCTCCCCCTCTGTGCGGCACTGGTCAGGCCACAGCTGGAGTATTGCGTCCAGTTCTGGGCACCCCATTTCAGGAGGGATGTCGACAGCATGGAGAGGGTCCAGAAGAGGCCACTCGCATGGTCAGGAGGCAGCAGGGCAGGCCCTACGAGGAGAGACTGCGGGACCTGAACCTGTTCAGCCTCCACAAGCGAAGGCTGAGGGGGGACCTGATGACTGTCTATAAACTCACGAGGGGGGACCAGAAGGGTTTGGGGGAGACCTTGTTTCCCCAGCTCCCCCCCCGCATAACAAGGAATAATGGCCACAAGTTGTTGGAGAGGAGGTTTAGATTAGACATCCGCAAGAACGACTTCACGGTCAGGGCGGCTAGGATCGGGAACCAACTCCCAAGGGAAGTGGTGCTGGCTCCTACCCTGGGGGGCTTTAAGAGGAGGCTGGATGCCTACCTGGCTGGAGTCATTTGAGCCCAGTTTTCTCCTGCCCAGGCCGGGGGTCGGACTTGAAGATCTACAGGGTCCCTTCGACCCGACTTCTGTGATTCTATGAAAATATCCGTGTCGGGGGGGGTGTGGAAAAGGAGCTGCACCAAGAATGGAGCAAATCAAACTGACCCTGAGGGACCACCCCCTGCCGTCCCACACAAAGATTAACTGCACTTGTTAAATCCTAGCAGACTGACCTCATGCATCATGCTGCTGTCTGAACAACGGGACACTAAGGAACAAAACAAGCTCTTATTGACACTGCAGTGGGGAAAGGCACTATTGTGACCAAGGCTGTTAGCATTTACAATCACTTGCGGAGAGGAAATCCTATTTTGGATGGCGACAAAACTCCCAGGAAGAGAACACTTGTGTAAAGCATTGCACTTCTCTGTTCAGAGAAAGTCTGTTAGTTTTGCTGGTTGCGCCAAGCAGAAACCCCCCTCCACCCCCAAGGGTGCCAAAACCTAAACCAAAAGCACAACTAAGACTGACAACATGCTCCGTTCCAAGCGAGAAAGGCCTGCAAGCCTCCAATGAAGCGTGGCAGGCACAGGGTTAACCCTAAAGACAGACCCAAGAACAAAAACCTTTTCTTCGAGACAAACTAGCCAGAGCTTCTTTAAATCCAGCCTTCCTCTTTAAGCCTACAAGCAATCTGCGGTCCCACAGCCCCCGCCATCACTAACTGAGAGGCTGCTGCGAGTTTATTTTCTCCCTTACATCCAAATTTACCCTTTGTCACATCTATTCGAACCTAAGCCGCTGTCAGTCTCCGGAGGTTTGCAGAGCCGCCCACCCTCCTGCTTGCAATCTGTCAAGTCGGTTAGTTCCTTCCCAGCTTGTCTGCCCGCTCCCGGGAGAGGTAAAATTTAGCAACATACCATCACGTGGTAGGTCTCCTCGCTGGGAAGATGGAGTGCGCTGCACATCGCTGACCTCAATTTCTTTTCTTTCCAGTACAGCGGCTTTGCTGGGCTCCATCTCGCTGCCTCCGCTTCTCGGAGAGTTGAGCCTGGCTGTTTCATCGGGGATATTTCTCTTGTCCCTTTTCGCGGCTTCCTCCTCCTCCTCCCTCCCTTTGTCGTGGCCGCTGATTTCAGGGATTTGCTCCAGTTTGCCAAGATACAACCCCGGGCTGCCCAGCTCCTTCTTGCCCAAACCGCTGCTGCTCCGCTCTTCTCTCTTCTTGGCAGCTAGCTCCTGTGTGGCCGGGGAGGGATGCTCCTGCACGACCAGGCTGGGCAGCTCTGCATTGTTCTGCTCAGCACCCTGGCTGCCAGATGTTTGTTCTTCTGATACGGTCATTGACCTTTTCATTGGAGCGCTGGGCTTCCTCGTCGCAGGGCTTGGGCTCTGGGTCAGGCTACTGTTAGGAGAAAGCAGGCCAGTAGCAAGGTCCTCTCGAACTAGCGGCTCGGGGTATTTATCTGCCAGGTTAAGGGTTAGGGGCACGGACAGGTGGGAGCACTCCGACATGGCACGCCTCATCGCCTTCCTTTGATGAGCGGCTCTGGTCATGAAGATGCCGCCCTCCGTACTGCTCAGCTTCTCGTCCACCTCTTCCTCCATTTCACCGATGCTGTTGAAGCAGCCGCTTTTGGAGTCGTCCTGGGCAAGTTCTATGGTGGTGGTTGGAGGCTCTGGCTTCGGCGCTGTGGGGGAAGGAGGAAACTCGCTCTGGACGTAGTTATCGTTAACGACCCCTATTACACAGTAGCTGGGGGCTCCCTCTTTCTTCGCGCCTGCTTCTTTCGAGCCCGAAT